>NC_091205.1:19001490-19018990 GCF_040958095.1 Procambarus clarkii
AGCACAACTAGGTAAGAACAGGCTTTTGCAACTGTAAATTATTGGCGTCACGAGTAAATTAAATATTTAAACAACCCAATAAATCACAAAATCGATGAAAGGTGAGGCATTGTCGAGAATTTTGATTGCATATTCTAAGAAGCTATCGCGACTCCTTATTGAAATGACAGGGGGGTGTAGAGTCAGCAAGGCGGACAGCCCGCCTACTTTCATACCTCTCACTGTATTTCCCACTTCTACTCCTTCCTCTTTACTGCCCCGCCCCCCAAAAAAGGGGGCGTAGCACCCCTGACTGGTGACGCTAACGTTATGGCACTTGGAGCTACGGTCTGCCCGAGATTCGAAGCCTTAGTCTTCTTTATGCTTGACTCTGCCAAAGGGCAAATGTTTTCATAAACATAAAAATTTGCATTGTTTGAGGCCGTCACTTGGGGAGTTGCCCACCACAACACTGGGTGTATAGTGTGGTAGTTGACCACCACAACACTGGGTGTAGTGTGGTAGTTGACCACCACAACACTGGGTGTATAGTGTGGTAGTTGACCACCACAACACTGGGTGTAGTGTGCGGTAGTTGACTACCACAACACTGGGTGTATAGTGTGGTAGTTGACCACCACAACACTGGGTGTAGTGTGTGGTAGTTGACCACCTCAACAGTGGGTGTAGTGTGGTAGTTGACCCACCACAACACTGGGTGTAGTGTGTGGTAGTTGACCACCACAACTCTGGGTGTAAAGTTCGGCGACAGAAGCATCATACTTCTCTTATCAATCTACTTTCTTACCTGTCTAACCTACTTATTGACCTACCTTCCAATACCTTATTATATCTAACTACATACCTGCCACCACATATGTTTATACCTACATACCTGCAACCACATATGTTTATACCTACATACCTGCCACCACATATGTTTATATTTACCTGCCACCACATACGTTTATACCTACATACCTGCCACCACATATGTTTATATTTACCTGCCACCACATACGTTTATACCTACATACCTGCCACCACATACGTTTATACCTACATACCTGCAACCACATATGTTTATACCCACATACCTGCCTCTCTGAGCACTCTAATTTTTTCAAAATGTGTTTCACAGCACACGACAGGAACCCGTCACCTCAGCCCCCGGGGGACTCCACCGACAGACAGACACAGAGTGACAGTCAAAGTCTCAACCATTGACGGACACCCCATTCTTGTCCCTGCCCGGATAGTGTCTTGGGCCGCGCCCCACCCATACGGGGACACGGTGTGGTGAGGGGGAGGGGTGGACATGGTGTGGTCGGGGGTGTGGTCTTGTGCTCTACAGACGCTACTTCCTGTAGGTGATGGCCTCGTCGGTGACCAGGGGGCGTCGATTGTACTGGGGTACCTGGTGACCTGCTCGGTCGGGTACTAGGGGTATCGTTGCCTGGTTCGCGCTGAATGTTTTCGTGTGGTTGAGCGTGCAAGCTGTCAGGTCTTGCACGCTGTTGCATGGTGTTGTTGAAGCGACAGTCCCGCTTCATGCAGGTCGGCGTTCAATCCCCGACCGTCCACGAGTGTTTGGGCACCATTCCTTCCCTCCCTCCCTCCGTCCCATCCCAAATCCTTATCCTGATCATCTTCCCAGTGTTATATAAGAGTCGCAGTGGCTTGGCGCTTTCCCCCCTGATAGTTCCCTTCCATCCTCTGTAGCTCCTCGGGGTCCTGAAGCTCTGTAGCTCCTCGGGGTCCTGAAGCTCTGTAGCTCCTCGGGGTCCTCAAGCTCTGTAGCTCCTCGGGGTCCTGAAGCTCTGTAGCTCCTCGGGGTCCTGAAGCTCTGTAGCTCCTCGGGGTCCTCAAGCTCTGTAGCTCCTCGGGGTCCTCAAGCTCTGTAGCTCCTCGGGGTCCTGAAGCTCTGTAGCTCCTCGGGGTCCTCAAGCTCTGTAGCTCCTCGGGGTCCTCAAGCTCTGTAGCTCCTCGGGGTCCTGAAGCTCTGTAGCTCCTCGGGGTCCTCAAGCTCTGTAGCTCCTCGGGGTCCTGAAGCTCTGTAGCTCCTCAGGTCCCCAGCTCTACAGCTTCCCATAGCAGCAAACAAAGCTAACTTCCTAAGATTGTGATATTTTCATATTTACAAACTAGCAAACGTGTTATCCTCATGATGGGCGTCTAATATGAGTCTGTAACCTGCAGTCCTTACTGATGTACACTAAGTGCTGCTGTACACTCCCAGAGTGCGTGACCCCGCCACTTGATGTACACTAAGTGCTGCTGTACACTCCCAGAGTGCGTCGAGGCCCCGCCACTTGATGTACACTAAGTGGTGCTGTACACTCCCAGAGTGCGTCGAGGCCCCGCCACTTGATGTACACTAAGTGGTGCTGTACACTCCCAGAGTGCGTCGAGGCCTCGCCACTTAATACACGCCAAAGTTTTATACCAAGATTATGTTTTTTTATTATTAAATTCGTGTGGCTGAGAAAGCGTGACTGATTAGGATGATGTATTGTTGATACTGGATATTGCTCGTGTGTCTTGTCTGCTGGTGATGCAACACTGGCAGTGTACTGGGTGGTGGGTGTACTTGGTGGTGGGTGTACTTGGTGGTGGGTGTACTGGGCGGCGGGTGTACTGGGTGGGTGTACTGGGCGGCGGGTGTACTGGGCGGCGGGTGTACTGGGCGGTGGGTGTACTGGGTGGTGGGTGTAATGGGCGGCGGGTGTACTGTGTCGGCGGGTGTACTGGGCGGCGGGTGTACTGGGCGGCCGGTGTACTGGGCGGCGGGTGTACTGGGCGGCCGGTGTACTGGGCGGCGGGTGTACTGGGGGGCGGGTGGAGCTCCTACCAATATATTCATCTAATAATGATCTTTTTGTATTTGAATATTTGAGTTGTGGATTTTATCGATAATTGTATTTCGCTTACAAGAACGACGATGAAAGTTACTAATCATAGTTTATAATTTTTCTGCGCTGTTCAAAGCTTTATAAGGAGACCAAAATGTTGAAAATGATCCCCCATACATTTGTGCAAGAAAGGGAGGTGTTGGCGCTGGCAAAACATTACAGGTGTTGACCTTCTCAACTCGTCACATATTGAGGACAGAAACGGCTGTTGAGCGTGTCAACAAGACGTGACCTTAAGTGTTGCAGTGTACACACTGGCAAGGGACCACCTCATTCCCTATGGGCAGGTCTGTATTGATGTCCCTGACTGTCCCTCCTATCCCTCTCTCGCCCCCCCTTGCCCCCCTATCCCGCTGATCGTCTCCGTCCCTTTCTCTGTCCCTTATTTCTGTCCTTGTCCCTGTCTTAATTTGTCCTTGGCTCATGTCAAAGCCAAGCCCAAGATAATGCTTTAATAGAAACTGGGTTATCTTGAGGTTATCTTGTGATGATTTCGGGGCTTGGAGTCTCCTCGGCCCGGTTCTCGACCAGGCCACCTTTTTGTTCACATCTTCAGGAAGCAGCCCGTAGCAGCGGTCTAATTCCCACGTTCCTATTTATTGCTAGATGAACAGAAGCATCTGGGTGAAAGAAACTTTGCCCATTTGTTTCCACCACCGCCGGTGATTGAACCCGGAACCTTAGGACTACGAATCCCGAGCGCTGTCCACTCAGCCGTCAGGCCCCCCTCTCAAATGTGGGTGACATACACGGTGTATACAGTTGGATGTATAGATGTATATTTTAGTGTTACTGTACACTTACTTTAGGTACCGATTGAAGTCATTTCTGGTCCAGAGCCAACACTGAGTCAGTGTACTTGGGTTGTACCGTCTAGTAGTTGTGAGAATATGGTGCAGTGAAGCTGTTACTGACTGAGCGTCTTGAGTTGTAATAGTCGTCTTCTGGGTGTCCACACAGTTGGGCTCGATGTGCAACCTTAGGGCCATTGATCTTGTTTGGCCACCAAGATCTTTACCATGTTGAGTGCTACATAACCTTCCCGGCATGGTGCCCTCTTTTGATAATTACTTACTTTATCGTGTTGAAATCACCTGAAATGCAGCACCAGCCAGGAGCAGTTAGAGCTTGATCTGAGTCACCTTGTGTGGACCTCTACCATGTCCAGAGGTCTGAGATAGGATGATGGGAAAGGTCATTCAAGAGAAAGATGGAAAATCAAGGTGTGAACAAATGTGTGTTTAACATAAAATTCTGCAGCCGCTGCTGTCGTGCAAGTATTCCATATGCATTAATGCCATAAGTTTCTCAGCTGCCTTGATCATGTCACGGGACGGTCGCTCGGGTGACTGTCTCCCGGGTCATACAGGACACAAGTGTCATACCCAAGTGTCATACCCAAGTGCAGCGAAAATTAACCCACCCAGGTGGTGGCACGGGCAAGAATAGCCCGCAAAGTGTTAAGCACTTACGGGCTATTCATGCCCGTGCCACCTCTTGGGTGGCTTAATAATCATCAATCAATCAGTTGGTTGGAGTCACGCTCCTGTTCCCAGAATTAGGAAGCCTGGCTGGCAAGGAAGCTAAATATTACTTCACTAGAACAAACAGAAGGTGCAGTGCGGACATAATCGCGATATACAAGATACATAAGGGGATTGACAAAGTAGACAAATTTGTACTGTTTACTGCAGGCAGAAGGAAAACAAGAAGACACCCGTAGACGCTAGAATTAGACGAGACATTAATGCTAGGAAATATTTTTTACTTTTGTTACGGCCCTCTTGGGTCGCAACTGGGTTCTTTCTCTAATGTTAGTAGAGCTTGGGTATCCGGCCCCAAGCTAGTAGTGGCTTTCAAGGGGTGTGCTCCGTAACGCAAGTAAATTAAAGGGGAAGGGATAAAACTGCTCTCTATTAAGTATATATTAGCACCACCACCATAAATAAATATATAAACAGTCTCACACTTATTATTACTACACTTATTTACAATCGCTGGTCTTCCTCCGAACTCGCAAGACGTTCACGGTGCTCAAGACGAGTGGTCCTGGTTCTATTGTGGCCTCACGATGAATCCTTTGATTCCCTCGGCGAGTCTACCCCGGCCACAGGCCAGCCAAATCACAGTCCCACTGGGTGCGCAGTCGTGGAGGCCGTCAACCACAAATCCAGCCTGTAGCTGGCAGGTTCCAATCAGTTCCGCAGGTTAGGCCACTCCACGACCGATACTAGGGTTGTGAGCCCTAGGCAGGAGCCTCGTGTGATTTCACAGATCACTCTCCTCACCACAACACCCCAGTGGTTAGTCTTCTCCACCAGTCAGTCCCGGGTACGACAATTCCTCAACTGCCACGTCACAGGCAGGCTAACACAACAGTGTTCATCCGGGGGGGGGGGGGTGACTCACAGCTTCAGCAGCAAATGCGTGGAGGTTCTACGGCTGCCTCGGGTAGACTGAGCCAACGTTCATTACAACAGTCCTAGGTCGACTCTGTAATCAGACACGTCATCAGTACCGGTTACACCCTAGGGCACCTCACTTACAGGCTTAGACACAAACGCCCACCTATCCACTCCATAGATGGCGTTGCTGTCTAAGCGCCACCTCACCAGAGGTCAGCAGCGGCTGTGTTATGAGCTGATCAGGACGGGAAACCAGCCCTTGTGGCCAGTATATCTCGTCCTCACTAGATGGCGTCGTCCATTTGGAGGGGGTTTCGGGAGCTGACCCACAGATGGCGTGGTCGTCACAGCTCCGTGCTCGGACGCTGGGCTCGGGTCCGTAACAACTTTATAAATCGTGAGCAATGAACTGAGCTGGATGAGAGGTATGAATACAGTTAGAGGTCGTGGGTAATTAATTGTATTCATAGGTTCAAAACTTCATACCCTAAATGTCGGCCCATTAACCTTCCTTAATAACCTGCTTTTAAATGTCACTCCTGATGTGAACACTTGTCAGTAAACTCTTCCTTAATGGTTGAGTTGGTGGTGGCACGGGAGATGACTGATGATGGTGGTGGTGGTGGTGATGGTGGTGGAGGGCAGCGTGAGCACCGCGGTGATGACCATGGTGGAGGTGTGGGGGAAGGTGGAGGTGTGAGGGAAGGTGGAGGTGTGGGGGAAGGTGGAGGTGTGAGGGAAGGTGGAGGTGTGAGGGAAGGTGGAGGGGTGAGGGGGAAGGTGGAGGAGGAGCCGAGGTATGGGCCTCACTAGTGCCGCGTGCTTGTGTGTAATTTGGTAGAGTGATGGTACTCGCCAATTGGTGGTTATAAGGAGGCTTGTGCCAGGCGAGTGATGGTGATGAGTGATGCTTGCCACCCAGGTGTGTACTCGGCTAGAGGTACTCACCTAGATGTGCTTGCAGGGTCGAGTTAGGCTCCTGGTCCCGCCTTCCGAACGTTCTTAGATTAATGCAATGACTCATTTCTCACACTTTTCTCATATATACATTTAAAATTTTGAATCGAAGTAGCTTCACCACCTTCTGCATCAAACTAGTTCCACTTATTGACAACTCTAACACTGAACAAATTCTTCCTGATGTCTCTGACATATTCGCGTCTCCAGTTTCCATCTATGACCCCTCGTTCTGCTGTTCCTAACTTTGAACAACGCTGCTTTGTCTGCTTTGTCAATTTTCTTTAGAATCTTATATGTTGTTATCATGAGCTCCTCTATCTCTCATTTCCTCCAGTGTAGTAAGGTCCAGTTCTGTCTTTCCTCAGAGCTCAATCCCCTCAGCTCCGAAGTCTCTCTCGTTGGCAAGTAAGGGTCTCCTTTGGACATTGTCTAGGAAAGTAGGCTAAACTTTTGATAAGATTTATATTTCCTTCCGTATAATAGAACAAATTCTGTTGTGTTGGGCAGAGCGGGATGTGCCCCTGGTGGAGAGGGGCACGGGCAGGGTGGGGCACTGATCCTGCAATGCCCTTCCTGGGATTCTTTCCCAGGATGAGGGAGTCCTGGGGCGTGGGACACGTGGGGTGGGTGTGTGGTGCTGTGTGGGGGGGCCCGAGGAGCGTGGCCAATGGGTGGGGCGTGGGCGGAGGTGGGGTGGAGGTGAGGTGGGCGGGGTGTGGGCGGAGGTGGGGCGGCGGTGAGGTGGGCGGGGTGTGGGGGTGAGGTGGGCGGGGTGTGGGCTGAGGTGGGGTGGGGTGATCTTGGGCGGGGTAGAGGTGGTTCACTCCAGACGCAGCCACTCATTATGATAAACTAGAGATGGCGTCGTGTTGGCTAGTTACGCCCTATTCCTCCTCCCTTCCTTCCTTCCTTCCTTCCTTCCTTCCTTCCTTCCTTCCTTCCTTCCTTCCTTCCTTCCTTCCTTCCTTCCTTCCTTCCTCCCTCCCTCCTTCCCTCCTTCCTTCCTTCCTTCCTTCCTTCCTTCCTTCCTTCCTTCCTTCCTTCCTTCCTTCCTTCCTTCCTTCCTTCCTTCCTTCCTTCCTTCCTTCCTTCCTTCCTTCCTCCCTCCCTCCCTCCCTCCTTCCCTCCTTCCTTCCTTCCTTCCTTCCTTCCTCCCTCCCTTCCTTCCTTCCTTCCTTCCTTCCTCCTTCCTTCCTTCCTTCCTTCCTTCCTTCCTTCCTCCCTTCCTTCCTTCCTTCCTTCCTTCCTTCCTTCCTTCCTTCCTTCCTCCCTTCCTTCCTTCCTTCCTTCCTTCCTTCCTCCTTCCTTCCTCCCTTCCTTCCTTCCTTCCTTCCTTCCTTCCTTCCTTCCTTCCTTCCTCCTTCCTTCCTTCCTCCCTCCCTTCCTTCCTTCCTTCCTTCCTTCCTCCTTCCTTCCTTCCTTCCTTCCTTCCTTCCTTCCTCCCTTCCTTCCTTCCTTCCTTCCTTCCTCCCTTCCTTCCTTCCTTCCTCCCTTCCTTCCTTCCTTCCTTCCTTCCTTCCTCCTTCCTTCCTCCCTTCCTTCCTTCCTTCCTTCCTTCCTTCCTTCCTTCCTTCCTTCCTTCCTCCTTCCTTCCTTCCTTCCTTCCTTCCTTCCTTCCTCCTCCCTTCCTTCCTTCCTTCCTTCCTTCCTCCTTCCTTCCTTCCTTCCTTCCTTCCTTCCTCCCTTCCTTCCTTCCTTCCTTCCTTCCTCCCTTCCTTCCTTCCTTCCTCCCTTCCTTCCTTCCTTCCTTCCTTCCTTCCTCCTTCCTTCCTCCCTTCCTTCCTTCCTTCCTTCCTTCCTTCCTTCCTCCCTTCCTTCCTTCCTTCCTCCCTTCCTTCCTTCCTTCCTCCCTTCCTTCCTTCCTTCCTTCCTTCCTTCCTTCCTTCCTTCCTTCCTCCCTTCCTTCCTCCCTTCCTTCCTTCCTTCCTCCCTTCCTTCCTTCCTTCCTTCCTTCCTTCCTTCCTTCCTTCCTTCCTCCTTCCTTCCTTCCTTCCTTCCTTCCTTCCTTCCTCCCTTCCTTCCTTCCTTCCTTCCTTCCTTCCTTCCTTCCTTCCTTCCTCCTTCCTTCCTTCCTTCCTTCCTTCCTTCCTTCCTCCCTTCCTTCCTCCCTCCCTCCCTCCCTCCTTCCTTCCTTCCTTCCTTCCTTCCTTCCTTCCTCCCTCCCTCCTTCCCTCCTTCCTTCCTTCCTCCCTTCCTTCCTCCCTCCCTCCTTCCCTCCTTCCTTCCTTCCTTCCTTCCTTCCTCCCTCCCTCCTTCCCTCCTTCCTTCCTTCCTCCCTTCCTTCCTCCCTCCCTCCTTCCCTCCTTCCTTCCTTCCTTCCTTCCTTCCTCCCTCCCTCCTTCCCTCCTTCCTTCCTTCCTCCCTTCCTTCCTCCCTCCCTCCTTCCCTCCTTCCTTCCTTCCTTCCTTCCTTCCTCCCTCCCTCCTTCCCTCCTTCCTTCCTTCCTCCCTTCCTTCCTCCCTCCCTCCTTCCCTCCTTCCTTCCTTCCTTCCTTCCTTCCTCCCTCCCTCCTTCCCTCCTTCCTTCCTTCCTCCCTCCCTCCCTCCCTCCTTCCTTCCTTCCTTCCTTCCTTCCTTCCTTCCTCCCTCCCTCCTTCCCTCCTTCCTTCCTTCCTTCCTTCCTTCCTCCCTCCCTCCTTCCCTCCTTCCTTCCTTCCTCCCTTCCTTCCTCCCTCCCTCCTTCCCTCCTTCCTTCCTTCCTTCCTTCCTTCCTCCCTCCCTCCTTCCCTCCTTCCTTCCTTCCTCCCTTCCTTCCTCCCTCCCTCCTTCCCTCCTTCCTTCCTTCCTTCCTTCCTTCCTCCCTCCCTCCTTCCCTCCTTCCTTCCTTCCTTCCTTCCTTCCTTCCTTCCTTCCTCCCTTCCTTCCTTCCTTCCTTCCTTCCTTCCTTCCTTCCTTCCTTCCTTCCTTCCTTCCTTCCTCTCCCTCCTCCTCCTCCTCCTCAGCGGTAATTAGGCTCACCTGAGAGGAGCGCGACGGTTGGGCAACATCACCCCCGTCTTCTGAAAAAGTAATTATCATTTGTAAGAAATTGAAGTTCCAGATACATCTCCAAGCTCGTCATTTGGATTCTCCTTCTCGGGGACAGGAAGCCTGGTAGGATTACCGAGCTGCACCCAGCCAACGACTGACGTACCTCAGGATGCGACCCACAATAGTTGAGTAGCTCCCAGGTACCTATTTACTACTAGGTACCTGGGAGCTTAATAAAACGTGGGTCAGGCATCTCGTCCTGGCCGGGAGTCGAACCCAGGAACAGTGTGTTGCGGGCATTAATCACAACACTGCTGCTGGTGTGAGTACACACGCACACGCACGCACGGAGGAGGGAAGTGTGACTGGTGCCATGACGCCTCTCAGGTGTAGTGTTGACACTCGCTGGTAACCCCCCCCCCCCCCGCACGCCTTCTCACGTTGGTTTTGGGGAGCCAAGTGGCACCCCCTGGGGGAGACAGGTGGCACCCCCTGGGGGATCCAGGAGGCACCCCCTGGGGGAGCCAGGTGGCACCCCCTGGGGGAGCCAGGTGGCACCCCCTGGGGGAGCCAGGTGGCACCCCCTGGGAGGCCAGGTGGCACCCCTGGGAGGCCAGGTGAGGGTGAGCCACTATGACTATTCACCACTACTAAGGGATATGATGGCAAGATAGGAGCTGGGGTAAGAGGATGGAGTGAAGGGGCCCAACCACTTGCACGACCGGGAATCGAACGCCAACCCTATCAATAGCGAGGATGTCGTTCAACCAGTAAAGAGCCAGTGATTCCGCGCGTTGAATTTTTATGGCGAGGGAAACCCAATCTTTATGGGCATTCTTCAGTGATAATGCGTGTTGAGGGGAGAGTGATGAGGAGTGTGAGAGCGACGCTTAACACGGGGTTATGGCGCTACCAAGCTGGTGGCTCCTCCGCCCTGGCTAGCTCCCAAGGTCCATAAAACTAAGTGTCTCCTCTCGCCTCTAACTGTGATCATGGGAATCGAATCGGGCAGAAACTCCTGTCGAGTAGGGGTAGAATCTCCTTGTTTGTGCGGGGCACAGACGGTCCTCTTAAGTCGGCAGAATCTTTTCGTTTGGGGGGTACCAACTTCTAGCGCGTCTAAGAAAAAACCAAAATGGATATTAAAAACCATTTCTGGGTTGTTAAGGGGCAGGGAAACGGGTTAACTACTACTGCTAAGTATTAACTACTATTACCATCCAGTTATTCCTCAGTCCACCTTCCGACGAACACAGTCGACTATCCAGTAGTTCAAGGTTTGCGGGAATAATATGACAAAAAAATGCAAATTAAATTGTAATATTTTAAATGCATTGCATAATGTTTTCAAGAGTTAAATGGTTACTGGGATCTGTTGAGTGGTTTGTGTTATATTGGTTGTGTGAGCGCGGGTGATTATTCTGCCTTGGCAAGCAATCTAGTTTTGTTAATGCTTAAGTCTGTCTGTCTCTCTCTGTCTCTGTCTCTCTCTCTGTCTCTGTCTCTGTCTCTCTCTCTGTCTCTGTCTCTGTCTCTGTCTCTCTCTCTGTCTCTCTCTCTCTCTCTCTCTCTCTCTCTCTCTCTCTCTCTCTCTCTCTCTCTCTCTCTCTCTCTCTCTCTCTCTCTCTCTCTCTCTCTCTCTCTCTCTCTCTCTGTCTTCTCTCACTATCTCTCTTCTCTCACTCTCTCTCTTCTCTCACTCTCTCTTCTCTCTTCTCTCACTCTCTCTCTCTTCTCTCACTCTCTCTTCTCTCACTCTCTCTTCTCTCACTCTCACTCTCTTCTCTCTTCTCTCTCTCTCTCTCTCTCTCTCTCTCTCTCTCTCTCTCTCTCTCTCTCTCTCTCTCTCTCTCTCTCTCTCTCTCTCTCTCTCTCTCTCTCTCTCTCTCTCAAATTTGTGTTGAGTATTCGCTGTATTTCTGTTGTACCAATTTGCAAATGAATAGTTTTATGACCCCCCAAAAAGCACTATTCCTATCTAACCTCCTATCTCGCGCCCCCTCAAGAAGAGTGGATAGAATACATAAAAAAAAATCTCCTAACCTGCTCCGTCCTAGTCCTGTATCACACACCTTAGTGATGATCGATATTTTCCGGAGGTGGAGTTGTGGTCCTTAGACCCGTCAAGTTAGCACACACCAAGACGGGCTCACCATAGTCCGTGCTACTTGGAACTTCTTGTTCCAGGTAGCGAATCTTAAACCTACTCGATGGGTTTGGTTGTGATGGTTCGTGTTAGTGTTGGAGATATTTTTGGGGAATGTTTTTTTTTTGTTCGGTGGAGATGGTTTGGGCTTAATGGTCATGGTTTTGAGTGATGTTGAGATAGTTAGTGTGAGGACTGTCGTTATGGTGGATAGTTTGTGTGGTCGTGGTGGAGTATGTGTAACACTAAATTCAATACGGTATAAAGGGTGTATTGATTGTTATTGTCAGAAGTGGGCTTGTGATCGTGCATGATGACTTTAGTATGTGTTAAATGGTCAGGAACATCCCTCCTTCCCCAATATCTCTCTCTCTCTCTCTCTCTCTCTCTCTCTCTCTCTCTCTCTCTCTCTCTCTCTCTCTCTCTCTCTCTCTCTCTCTCTCTCTCTCTCTCTCTCTCTCTCTCTCTCTCTCCCTCCCCCTCCCCCAACCAGGGCTAGACGGTAGAGCGACGGTCTCACTTCATGCAGGTCGGCGTTCAATCCCCCGACCATCCATGTGCTTGGGCATCATCCCTTCCCCCTCCCCCCCCCCCCCCCGTCCCATCCCTAATCTTTATCCTGACCCCTTCCCAACGCTTTATAGGCGGAATGGCTTGGCGCTTTCTCCTGATGGTTCCCTTTCCTTCTCTCACCCTCCCCCCCCTCCCCTCCCCTTCTCTTTCTGCTGACTATAATCACAAGTGTTGTGAGACATCTGAAGCGTGAGTGTGTTGCTGTGGATAGCAGCAGCTATGTTTGTAAACATGAGACAACCGAGCCCCCAATATTGACAACCGTTCATGATAACTGGCCTATTTGTCAACTTCCCAGCCCAGCAGTTAAGAAATACTGAAAAGAGATTAAGCTATCGGTGAATCTTTTAATTGATATCTTCTTGAGATCTTGATGGCTGCTATATGGCGCCCGTTTTCGTTAGCACCGTTGTGCTTATTGATTAGTTCACCTCACATCTTCGTACGCTGACAGTTTTATCAGGAAGTGTCTTAAGATTCTACCGAGCAGTCATTATCCTTGTTGCTGCCTTCTCCCTGACTATTAAACGCTGTTGATGTGAGCGATGGCAAGAACTAGGAAGACCTTACCTTGCCCCGCTCCTGTGCCAGGTAAGTTACGGGCTCACCATAGCCCGTGCTACTTGGAACTTGTTCCGAGTAGCTGAATCTATAACAAGAACTATAGGAGGGTCTATTAGCGGTGCGCTGTTTGCGCTTAAGGTAACAAATGGTTGAGCATTAGTCAGCCCGCGGTAATAGCGACGCTTCGCTAAGGGGAAAATGAGTTGACATATTGCATGAGCAATGTGCACAGCTTCCCTGCACACGCCATAAACAACTCAATAGAACTGCAAATTAATTAGCCAGTGACCTGTAGGGTAGTAAGTTTTCTCTGCTAATTTGTCTTCGCCAGATCTTTGACAAGCTGCTCCAGGTGGGAAGTGGAGTGGGGTACCGGAGGGTGAGGGCACGAGGGTGGGGACATGGGAGATGGGCACGAGGGTGGGGACATGGGAGATGGGCACGAGGATGGGGGGCATGGGAGATGGGCACGAGGATGGGGGGCATGGGAGATGGGCACGAGGATGGGGGGCATGGGAGATGGGCACGAGGATGGGGGGCATGGGAGATGGGCAAGAGGATGGGGGGCATGGGAAATGGGCACGAGGATGGGGGGCATGGGAGATGGGCACAAGGGTGGGGGGGCATGGGAGATGGGCACGCGACGCGGAGACAAACGCAGCTGACCAATAAGAACAGCAGCAGCTGCAGGTGATCATAGAAAGCGTCTGGAAGAAGCAGCAGTAGAAGAGAGAGATGACGGGACCCCACGTGTACTGGTCCTTGGGGGGGTGTCATAAGTGGTACTCAACTGCTTGTCCAAGACAGCTTCGTGCTACCACTCGCTCTGTTGTAACTGTCTGTGACATTTACATTATTTTGTCTTATCAAACCTTGAGCCTTGACAACCTTCCATCAATCATCTCCACCCTTCACCAGCCCATCAACTTCAGTATTCGCCAAGCCATCAAGCTGTCCGTCCACCTGTCATTGTGATGTCTCCACCCATCATCGCTGACTTAATGAAGCGTAAAATTTAACACGACCTAGGATTCACTTTCTTGGATTTCTAATTGCCTCTATTAACATTTGAGATCCTCGCTTTGAACACCCCAACCGAGGTTATTAATGCGTGCTTATTAGCGGCAGGACATTTTATGGCGATATATTATTGTGTAAAAATGTTTTACAAGAATGTAGCGACATATTCTGCACCAACTGGGATGTTTAGGGTGCTTGAAGATGCCTCGCCATGCTGAAGGAAACTGTCTGATCTTCAGACGTTACATGGAGTCAGTTTTGCATGCTTGTGTGCATAGTTTGTGGTCTATATCACGGGTGCTTGGACCCCGAGCCCCGCCTGATCAGGTCTCGCCTGTCTTAATATTCAACCCAATAATATCCAAGTTCTGACCTTCGCATACAAGCTTACCAGCCTGCTAGAGGCGCTACACACACAAGCTTACCAGCCTGCTAGAGGCGCCACACACAAGCTTACCAGCCTGCTAGAGGCGCCACACACACAAGCTTACCAGCCTACTAGAGGCGCCACACGTTTATCGAAGATCTCTATACGCTAGCGACTGAGCTTCCCAGGGGCGCAACCCACAACAGTTGCCTCGCTCGCAGATGCATATTTCAACTACTAGGTGAACAGAGCACATCAGGTCAAAGGAAACGTATCCATCCGCCTCTGTCCCCTGCCGTGGATCCTGGGTTGCGAGTCGTGGACGTAGCCTCCTACGCTAAAGGACAGGTTGATCAATAGTGCCAGCAGGTGGCGCGGGCGCCGCTGCCTCTATAAGGACATTACAGCAACAATACATCACTTCTGTAACTCATATAATTGGGTCTTTTGTTAAAAGTATGGGGAAGGAATAACTGTTCCCCCTTGGAGGATGCTTAAGTTAACAATGGGGCGCGCGCTTGCCTTGTTTGCTTATCTTGGCCATCAGCCTGGAGCATCACCGCCCCGCCCGCGCCTTCACGCCCACCTGTGGATGCCTCACTCCAGTTCCCCTCACTTCCGCCTTTCCTCCCTCGTTCTAGTTCCTCTCCTCCATCTCATGCCTCCCTCTTTCAGCTTCTCTCCCTCGCTTTAAGTGCCCTGCTCCCTCATTCCTCCAGCAGCCCAGCGGCTCCTCCTCGTTCTGGGTACTGGCCTCCCTCTCTCAGTCTTGTACCTCTCTATCATTCCATTTGTATTTCTCGGGCGCTCTGCTTTCTCAAGTTCTCACTGTTCTTGTTATCTTCAGTCTTCTAGGGCGTTCACTCCTCCGTCTCTGTTCCTACCTTTTCTGTTTACTTCGGGTAAACTCTTCCAGGCTGCTCTCGGCTCCTTGCCCGTCACTTGTACTCTGACTGTTAATTCAGATTTAGAAGAACTAAGAAATGCACAGAGACCTGAAAGCTGCAGTATTAAAAGTTATGACAAGTTCTGTAATAATAGGTATTTGTATGGTCAGCACAGTAATCGGACCAGGCAATGTGATGTAGTAATTGCGCGAATTCGCCATGGCTATAGACACATCTGGCAGGTTAGTGAGGCTGAGCCACTACCAGAATATTCAGATTGTAAACTCTGTGATAAACCTTTAATGCATTCACTAGAACACTATATTGATGAATGTGAAACCGTAAAGGAATTTAGACCTCTTGGCCTCTTGTACCACCAACTGTGTAACTATTTTATTGACTCAGGTGTTCTGGACGACATCCTAACAATTTACCCAAAATTTGCTTGTCCATTTTAAAGAATGAAGAACAATTTCTATTTATATTCTAAGCTGTATCACTTATGAACCCATCCCTGCCCTTGTGTGGCAGTGCACAATAGAAAGTTGTTTTCACATATCCACACATTAAAACATTGATTGTAACCATGATATATATGTGCTTCAGCCTACAGTTTAGACCTATTGTCTTATGTATGACCCCTCTGTCCTGCGTGACAGTGAATACTAGCATTAACCTCAATTTAATAAGACTATCAAAATCCTCAGATTAGGCAAAATTGTAATTAATTTTATCAATAAAGATGTTAATAATAATAATAATGTCTGCGTCACCTGTGTTGTGTGCGCGCGTCACCTGTGTTGTGTCTGCGTCTCTGGACGAATATTAATTTCACCATCATCCTGTCTACGCGGAAGAAGTACAAATCATATCAGTCATCAGAAGTTGCAGTGCCGTCTTTGATTTAAAAGTTAATCAATTCTTATTCTATTTTATATGTCGAGAACCATTTTCTTACCTTTCATTTCTCTTCCTTTCTTGGTGAAGATTGGTTGTGTTCTCTCTCATTAGCATTTACTGTCTCTTAGCCCTGTCTCGTCAGAATTCCTTTCTGAGAGCTGTATGTATCAGTTCTATACAAAATATAAATCCTATGAAATCACTGTAATTAGATCCTTTGTAATTTTACAAACAAGTATTTTTATTGTCATTGTTGTAATATTTTGTACTTTCTGGTCAGAAATGTTTTCCATTTGTGGTATTTCCATTTCCAATTTGTGTCAAGTAATTGTAGTATTTTGAAATGGCATCAGTGTGGCTCTTTTTATAGGCCAGTGGTTGAGTATGAGCAGTCAATTTGCAGTAGTAGTTCAAGCAACACCAGACTGGCCACCAGCCAGTCTCCGTGGTGTACTGGTAAGACACTCGCCTGACGTTCCACGAGCGCTTTGTCATAGGTTCGTATCCTGGCCGGGGAGGATTTACTGGGCGCAAATCCTTAACTGTAGCCTCTGTTAAACCCAACAGTAAAATGGGTTAGGTTAAACCCATTGGTTGTAAAAACAATTCTTCGTGGGGGGTCGAAGAATGGTCGTATTCCAGGGACCATAGGATTAAGGACTTGCCCGAAACGCTACGCATACTTGTACAAGAGAATGTACAAGAAGGTACAATGTACAAGGTTATACAAGAATGTAACAACTCTTGTATATGTTAAAAAAAAAAGTAAGCTTAGACAGCCAGCTTGCGGGGTCTCCAGTACCCGGTGTGCTCTCTAGATGCTTGGCGGTGTTGCTCACACACTGACACCTCTCTGTGCCAGCGGCCCGTTCTCCTCTCACCAGGGGAGAGACCCTTCTTACACCACCAGCCTGGCCAGAGCCTGGAGAGAGACCACCACCAGCCTGGCCAGAGCCTGGAGAGAGACCACCACCACCACCAGCCTGGCCAGAGCCTGGAGAGAGACCACCACCAGCCTGGCCAGAGCCTGGAGAGAGACCACCTCCAGCCTGGCCAGAGCCTGGAGAGAGACCACCTCCAGCCTGGCCAGAGCCTGGAGAGAGACCACCTCCAGCCTGGCCAGAGCCTGGAGAGAGACCACCTCCAGCCTGGCCAGAGCCTGGAGAGAGACCACCACCAGCCTGGCCAGAGCCTGGAGAGAGACCACCACCAGCCTGGCCAGAGCCTGGAGAGAGACCACCACCAGGCGGGCCTCCTGGACTTAGGATGCTGCGCCTCACCTCCTATGGCGGGCTCAGTGTGGCTCGCGGAGCCGAGCAGGAAGGAAGTGGGTGTATGCGCGCCGTGGTGCTGACTCTGCTGACTCGTGCGCCGAGAGACACTCGCGGGTCAGAGTGCACACTTGCGGGTGTTGTGAGTGTATCTCTCGAGTCTTACGGTAATGAGCATACGGCCAATACAGCATTAACAGATATTAGCTGTTCACGTCGCTTCCGATAGGTGGAACAATGCGGCTGTTAGTGGCGTTGATGTGTTTGTTGGTGATAGTGTCTGCGGCCGGATCGAGGCGACCTCGTGGTCAGAATGCAAGACGACAGACGAGGGCACACCGTCGCAGGTCACAGAGCCCCCGTGACCCCCCAGAGGTCACACCGAGGCCCTCCACCACCACAGAGGTGCCCTCTACCACCCCAGAGGTGCTGCCCTCCGCCTGCCCTGACCTCCTGACGCTGCAGCAGCGGCAGCAACTGGCCAACCTGATCTTCACAGGTCGCGTGGAGTGGTTGGATGGCGGGAGAACCGTGGTCACCCACGGCA
>NC_091205.1:19021490-19131490 GCF_040958095.1 Procambarus clarkii
TCATAGCTGTAGCGGCAACAGAACGATAAAATCATGGCATATATTAAATCCCGGATAAAAACCAACAGATTTGCATCAAGACTTGGCCGCAGGGTGACCGCAGGGGGGCGGCCGGCCCTGGGACCCCCTGGCGGGACGGCTACCATCACCTCACTCGGAACTATACTCTACAACCCAATTCCATTCTTGTTATCTAATTTACATATCCTGCACTCCCTCGCTCGTAATAACAATCCTGAATGTGTGTGTGTGGCGTCGTGTACGTACGACCGTGTGCGTGGCGTCGTGTACGTCAGACCGTGTGTGTGGCGTCGTGTACGTCAGACCGTGTGTGTTGCGTCGTGTACGTCAGACCGTGTGTGTGGCGTCGTGTACGTCAGACCGTGTACGTCAAACCGTGTGTGTGGCGTCGTGTACGTCAGATCGAGTACGTCAAACCGTGTGCGTGGCGTCGAGTACGTCAGATCGAGTACGTCAAACCGTGTGTGTGGCGTCGAGTACGTCAGACCGTGTGCGTGGCGTCGTATGGAACATAAAACAATTGGTAAATTCTATTAAGAAAATAAATCCTAAAACATGCAATAACTGCCTTTAATTATTGTATGTAAACAGCTGATCGAAGGGTTACTTTTTGTTAACACAAGTTGCTACAGGAGCAGACGACTTGTTGATCCTGTTAACAGGATTTATTAGACATTATCCTGCCCATGGCGCATGTTAAAGGCTTACCCGTACTAGTTTTGCCTGGAACACGGCTCGTCTGTCACTTACCAGGGGCCGGATTTACGAAGCAGTTACGCAAGCACTTACAAACCTGTCCATCTTTTCCCAATCTTTGGCGGCTTTTTTTTTTTGACAATTATTAGACAGTTAATGAGCTCCGAAGCACCAGGAGGCTGCTTATAATAATAAATACAGTTGATTGGGAAGTTTTCATGCTTGTCAACTGTTTAAAAAATGTAATAAAGCCGTCAAAGATTGAGGAAAGATGTACACGTTCGTAAGTAATTGCGTAACTGCTTCGTGAATCTGGCCCCAGATACACTATTACTGCTGGGTGAACAAGAGGCAACAGTTTAAGGATTAGTGCCCAGTCAATACTTCCCGGAGAGGGGCACATTGTTGTTGTAAAAGATTCGCTACTTGGAACAAAAGTTCCAAGCACCACGGGCTATGGTGAGCCCGTAGGAGAGGCACGAATTATAAAGGAAATCGTTCAAGAAATCGTGGCGAGTGTGTCACCACTACGCCACCAAAGGAACTTGTTACCTCCTGCCCTGTGTGTTTGTTTGATTTAATAAAGCCTTTAATAAAGCTACTTTCATCTAGGTTTCCCTCTCCGATAATCCAACCACTTGGACTGGGTGGTAGAGCGACGGCCTCGCTTCATGCAGGTCGGCGTTCAATCCCCGACCGTCCACTAATGACTTGGCACCATTCCTTCCTCCCTTCGTCCCATCCCAAATCCTTATCCTAACCCCCTTCACAGTGCTATATAGTAGTAACGGCTTGGCGCTTTCCCCCTGATAATTCCCTCCCTCTCCTATAATCCAAGAGCATGCGAGAAAACACAACCATCTATACATCACGCAACCCGTTCTCGCACTTGCTTATAGTCAATATTGGCGTATTTAATAAGTGCATATGTGACATACTAATTGTGAATATTTTAGTTTGTCTTGAAAAGCTTCATAGAAAACACCGACCTCACCTAACCTTCTTAGTATGTTAAGATAAACATATTATTGCTTCTTAATTACAATTATTACTTAACCTATACCGTTGATAGGTTAAGTAATAATTCTAAATAAGAAGCAATAAGATGCTTATCTTAACATACTAAGAAGGTTAGGCGAGGTCGGTGTTTTCTATGAAACATTTCAAGACAAACTAAAATATTCACAATCAATTAGTATGTCACATATGCACTTATTAAATAAGCCAATATTGACTATAAGCAAGTGCGAGAACGGGTTGCATCACGAACGCAGGTTATAGAACCTATAATTGGTGTTTTATTACCGTTCGTGTTGCTTTAAAAAAGGTGATGTTGTTGACACGATAAAGCTGTCAGTGAGCGCTGATTGCCAGAGTGACCCGGTGACTTACGGCGTATAACATGATGGTGTTTGAGGGCTTCAGAGGAAAAATACGATAACCTTTATTGCCTTGTGTGGACTTGCATCACGCTCAGGCTGAGCAGCTGGAACTGCTAATACTAGCACTGGCATCGTGGCTAGCAGGAATAATAGCTAGCAAAGAATGTTAGCTAAAATAGCGCCGTTAGCAGCGGCAAGAACACCTCTCGCAGCAGACACACACACACACATACACACACACACACACACATGCACACACACACACACACACACACACACACACACACACACACACACACACACACACACACACACACACACACACACACACACACACACACTCACACACACACACACACACACGCACGCACGCTTGCGGTCAAGAAGCACATATTAATTACCTCCAGCAGAGGAAGCACATAGCAGATCCAACATCAGTAGCAGCAGCAGAAGTCGCAGCAACATCAGCAGCAGCAGCAGCAGCAGCAGCATTTGAAACAGCAAGAGGGGAAGACATGGCAGTAACAGAATTACCATCACTTGTACCAGCAAGGAGCAGAAGACTTACTGTGTGGAAGATGTCGAGAGTGACACATATATATACGCTCTGTACCGTAACCAAGTACACAGCCCCCTCACCACAACACCTCCATGCTAAACATTCCTCCCCTCCCCTCCTCTGTCTGTCTGTCTCGTGTCTTTTTTCTCTCTCTACACACTGGGGCTACAGGTTCGGTACAAGACTATACGACTCGCAGAGTCCATTCCAACAGCGCGCACGCGCTACATCTCTCTTTCTCTCCCAAATAAATGTAATTACGGCGTTGTTGCTGTCAGTGATCTACGTCTATGGTGTTTAAGCCACTAAAGCAGCTGACCGGATATGTATATGTTTTACCAATATAGTATTAACGTAGCTTGCCCCTCGGGCTATTTTCTTGGTGACTGGGCCTTATAATGCAGGCGTCTCAGGGCTGGTCCTGGGTGGTGGGGGTGGCCCAGCGCGAGGTTAGGTTAGGTAGTGGTGTTAGAAATATTCCCTCGCTCCGGGATGATAAATGTCGCGATCATGTCACCGGAGGCAGTCTCTCCACATCCTATCTTTATGTGTAAATAGTTTAATGTACTATATTGTACATCTTATTCTAGTATAGTTATGCTTATACAACCCGTCCTCCTGTTTAGATAGTAACTATTGTGACGATAGTCAATAGTCACGAATTTGTACGTACTTAGCTTTAAGATAGTAGTATACTGACTAGTAAGGAATTGTTTAAACTTAAATATTCCTAGGCCTAGTATAGCTCACATATGTACTACATTAGGCCTCAGATATCGTATATTAGGCTTAGGGAGGTTGGTTAGGTTAATTTGTCTTTGCAACACAATTAAAGAAAATAGTTTTCCGGTTTGTCCAACTCAACGGCGACGATTTCTACTTTCTAATTTCGCTGTGGGTCGGTATATACACTATGGTATACTTTAATTAAGGGAGCCGGTCGGCCGAGCGGACAGCACGCTGGACTTGTGATCCTGTGGTCCTGGGTTCGATCCCAGGCGCCGGCGAAAAACAATGGGCAGAATTTCTTTCACCCTATGCCCCTGTTACCTAGCAGTAAAATAGGTACCTGGGTGTTAGTCAGCTGTCACGGGCTGCTTCCTGGGGGTGGAGGCCTGGTCGAGGACCGGGCCGCGGGAACACTAAAAGCCCCGAAATCATCTCAAGATAACCTCTCAAGATGGTCCTTCTCGTTACTACAAGTATTACCAAAACAGGAGGCCGGGCTGGCATATATGACATCAATAAACCCAACGATAGATTACATCGTACATAAAATAATATTTTTTAAGGTATAATAACATAAGGTATATTTTGGTAGGGATGTCAAGGTTAGTTTTGGTGCTGGTTATTTCGCTACTCCTAAAAAGAGTTTTAATTTATTCACTATGATATCCAAATTTGTTCATGTGTATGGTGTATATATTGGTTCATCTTAGTTCATGTATATTGGTTCATCTTAGTTCATGTATATTGGTTCATCTTGGTTCATGTATATTGGTTCATCTTAGTTCATGTATATTGGTTCATCTTGGTTCATGTATATTGGTTCATATCTTAGTTCATGTATATTGGTTCATCTTAGTTCATGTATATTGGTTCATCTTAGTTCATGTATATTGGTTCATCTTAGTTCATGTATATTGGTTCATCTTAGTTCATGTATATTGGTTCATCTTAGTTCATGTATATTGGTTCATCTTAGTTCATCTTATGATGTATGATATATTGTGAGATTTACATGGGTGGGAGTGGGGGGAAATCTCCCTCTCTGGGACGATGTTTAATGGTGGTGTTATTGTACCGTTGCTCGCTGCTGTTGTACCGTTGCTGGCTGTTGTTGTACTGTTGCTGGCTGTTGTTGTTGTACCGTTGCTGGCTGTTGTTGTACCGTTGCTGGCTGTTGTTGTGCTGTTGCTGGCTGTTGTTGTTGTACCGTTGCTGGCTGTTGTTGTACCGTTGCTGGCTGTTGTAGTACCGTTGCTGGCTGTTGTTGTACCGTTGCTGGCTGTTGTTGTACCGTTGCTGGCGGTTGTTGTACCGTTGCTGGCTGTTGTTGTACCGTTACTGGCTGTTATGGTTCCGTTGCTGGCTGTTATTGTACCGTTACTGGCTGTTGTACCGTTGCTGGCTGTTGTTGTACCGTTACTGGCTGTTATGGTTCCGTTGCTGGCTGTTGTTGTACCGTTGCTGGCTGTTGTTGTTCCGTTGCTGGCTGTTGTTGTACCGTTCCTGGCTGTTGTACCGTTGCTGGCTGTTGTTGTACCGTTACTGGCTGTTATGGTTCCGTTGCTGGCTGTTGTTGTACCGTTGCTGGCTGTTGTTGTTCCGTTGCTGGCTGTTGTTTTACCGTTCCTGGCTGTTGTACCGTTCCTGGCTGTTGTACCGTTCCTGGCTGTTGTACCGTTCCTGGCTGTTATTGTAACGTTGCTGGCTGTTGTTGTTCCGTTCCTGGCTGTTGTTTTACCGTTCCTGGCTGTTGTACCGTTCCTGGCTGTTGTACCGTTCCTGGCTGTTGTACCGTTCCTGGCTGTTATTGTAACGTTCCTGGCTGTTGTTGTTCTTAAGGTACGTATATCAGCAATATAGAAGGAAGACTAATCATGTATGGGTGCTGGATGACCCCAGTCTCCGCCAGGGGGTGGACAGTACGGTCCTGGACAGGACTGGACAGTCTTGGACAGGACTGGACGGTAGATCCGCCGGTGGACAGTACGTGTGGTGGTTAGCCTCCATCAACATAACATCTTCTAAGTTTCTTCAAACTTAGAAGATGTTTCTTTCCCGTTCTTTCCCTTTCTAAGTTTCTTTCCCGTCCTTCTAAGTTTCCCCAAACGTCAAGAAGCTGTCGTACTACAGTGTCCTTATCCTAACCTACCAGAGGCCCCACAACAGAAAACGGACGTGAAGTCCAACGTGGACAACAACAACAACAGTGAATGAATACCAAAACACTTCAGTTCACTGGTATTAACACCCGAGTTTATTTCCTCTTTGTCCGGCGGAGTGACCATCTTTTGTGTTGTTTCCAGACTCGCTCTTTTGGGCCTTTTTTTTATGACTGGTTTTGTGTGTGTCGTAGTTGACTGTTGTTGTTGGGTGGTGGTGGCTGCTCGCTCGGCCACCCTCTTGCCCTCTTCACACTCCATTCCCTCCTTTATTCTCTTGTTATCCGCTCCCTCCCTTTTTCTTTCTCCATTATCTACGCTCTTATCTTTCCTTTATTCTGATGTTATCGTGTTTTTCCCCTAGAATTGTTTCATCCTGGGGGGTCGCACAGCCGCAGACCACAGCCGGGTAGCGCCCTGGGAGGCACAGTACCAGCAGGGGGAGAGAGGGAGGGAGGGAGAAAGGGGGAGAGAGGGAGAGGGAGAGGGAGGGAGGGAGGGAGAGAGGGAGGGAGGGAGGGAAAGTATTAGTCGTTTTCTAGAAACTTTTGTACCTATTTCAGACATGCCGTTGCTGAAATTAAAAACAAAACACTGAAATAAGGAGCATGACCTCAAAGTAAGCTTCTAAAAGTTTGTTGTAACCAATCAGACACTCGCGAAGGAGAGGATTGGCACGACGTTCTCCTGACCCATCCTCTTATTGTTGTTGGCGCTGGAAAGTTGTTGTTGTTTTAGATTTAGCTACTCAGAACGAAATGTCCATGTAGCACGGGCTATGGTGAGCCCGTAACGCTGGAATGTATTTGGTTGTATTAAATATGCGTCAAGCAGCCTGGTTGACCAGTCCAGCAACAAGGAGGCCTGGAGGCCTTCTATTTGAATACGTTTCCTACAGTGCTACATTGAATGTAGATCACTTTACATTATACACCCATCAGTGTAAAGCAAGTTCCCTTAACACTGAAACCTTCAGATGCTATTGAAACCTCTTAGAGGCTTTTGACAGGCATCTTGAAAATCTCCTCCCAAGTGAATTCTTTGCCTTAACTGATAGTTATATGTGTAATTAAGCACAGGTAGAACATGTGAAATATATAAAGCAAATGAAATAATTATATCTGGATTGCAAACGTCAAACGACTGAACCATCACGTACAAACTAAGCTATTATGGGTGTTCATGTGGCCACTGTGAACCTTAAAACTAAATAGAGGTGAAGTAATTTTTTGTGATTAGAAGTGCATTGCTGTATATAAATAACCCATCATAATTAATGTCTGAAGTAGCCTGTAATACTTAAATGAATACCATTATGGTCAATGAAAATAACATTTGGATAAAATTTATGTGGATTCCATCCCACGTTGGAGTTGGAAATCCTGATGTTGTAGGTCAATTTGAGGCTTGCAAGATAGAAAATACACACACAATGACTTTGACGTATCTAATGCAATAATTATTAAACATACTATTTAAAATGATTACTTCAGATTTAGAAAAACTTAAATGTCCAAAGAGCTGAAAGCTACAGTATTAAAAGTTACGACAGCTTGTGTAATAATAGGTACTTGTGTGGTCAGCACAGTACTGGGGCCAGGCACTGTGATGTGGGCAGTGATGTAGACACTGTAGCCAAGGCTCAGCGGTACCTTTGGTTACAAGCACTGCTGGTTAGTTACTGAGGTCCAGCACTGCTGGCAAGTTACTGAGGTCCAGGCACTGGTGGCAAGTTACTGAGGTCCCAGTCACTGCTGGCAAGTTACTGAGGTGCAGGCACTGCTGGCAAGTTACTGAGGTCCAGCACTGCTGGCAAGTTACTGAGGTCCAGACACTGCTGGCAAGTTACTGAGGTCCAGGCACTGGTGGCAAGTTACTGAGGTCCCAGTCACTGCTGGCAAGTTACTGAGGTGCAGGCACTGCTGGCAAGTTACTGAGGTCCAGCACTGCTGGCAAGTTACTGAGGTCCAGACACTGCTGGCAAGTTACTGAGGTCCAGGCACTGGTGGCAAGTTACTGAGGTCCCAGTCACTGCTGGCAAGTTACTGAGGTGCAGGCACTGCTGGCAAGTTACTGAGGTCCAGCACTGCTGGCAAGTTACTGAGGTCCAGACACTGCTGGCAAGTTACTGAGGTCCAGGCACTGGTGGCAAGTTACTGAGGTCCCAGTCACTGCTGGCAAGTTACTGAGGTGCAGGCACTGCTGGCAAGTTACTGAGGTCCAGCACTGCTGGCAAGTTACTGAGGTCCAGACACTGCTGGCAAGTTACTGAGGTCCAGGCACTGGTGGCAAGTTACTGAGGTCCCAGTCACTGCTGGCAAGTTACTGAGGTGCAGGCACTGCTGGCAAGTTACTGAGGTCCAGCACTGCTGGCAAGTTACTGAGGTCCAGACACTGCTGGCAAGTTACTGAGGTCCAGGCACTGGTGGCAAGTTACTGAGGTCCCAGTCACTGCTGGCAAGTTACTGAGGTGCAGGCACTGCTGGCAAGTTACTGAGGTCCAGCACTGCTGGCAAGTTACTGAGGTCCCAGTCACTGCTGGCAAGTTACTGAGGTGCAGGCACTGCTGGCTAGTTACTGAGGTCCCAGTCACTGCTGGCAAGTTACTGAGGTCCCAGTCACTGCTGGCAAGTTACTGAGGTGCAGGCACTGCTGGCAAGTTACTGAGGACCAGCACTGCTGGCAAGTAGTTACTGAGGTCCAGTCATTGGCAGAATATTCAGTCTGTAAACTGTGACTGACTTAGACCATTCACTTGGAACATTAATGAATGTGAAACTGTAACAAGATTGTATACCTCCTGGCCTATTATACTTTGAATTATGTAACTATTTCACGTGGTATGTTAGAAGACATCCTCACGATTCATCCTAAATTTGCTTGTCCATAATCATTTTTTAATAGCTGCATCTCTTATGAATCCATCTCTGTCCTGTGTGGCCGTGAACAGTAGAAAGTTGCATTTACAAATTTGTAAATTAAGACACGTATCTTATCTTATTTTGTAGATTGTAACCTCATCAAATATATACGAATATAAATACAATATACAGTGTAGATTTATTTGTCTTAAGTATGATGCTGTGTCCAGTGGATACCAGTGTCATTCTCACTGTGGTAAGACATTGAATTACTCCGATTACGCAAAATTGTATGTTTATTTTGTCAATGAATATGATTATAACTCGGCACGAGATGAGCGATTGGAGAAAGGTCGAAGTGTTGACCAAGGGCAAGCATAGGCCTACACCAGTTCTGGAGCCGAGCCATAAATGAATTAGCTCCCAGCGAGCCAAACATGCCTTAAATAACGTCTGACTGACGGTGGTTCAACGCCTTCAACGTTGATTCATTGGTGTATATATCAATTAACAGCATATTGCTGATGGTCACTTTATAAGCAACGCCTAAATTCGTAAACAAAAATAGGTTGACCAGACCACACACTAGAAAGTGAAGGGACGACGACGTTTCGGCCCGTCCTGGACCATTCTCAAGTCGATTGTGAACGAATAAGTCTAATAGGAATGTAGCAGTCTCCGTGGTGCAGTGGTAAGGCACTCGTCTGACGTTCCACGAGCGCTTTGTCATGGGGTTCGTATCCTGGCCGGGGAGGATTTATTTGGCGCAAATCCTTAACTGTAGCCTCTTTAACTCAACAGTAAAATGTGTACTTGGATGTAACAACGATTCTTCGCGGCGGGGATCGTATTCCAGGGACCTGCCCGAAGCGCTACGCGTACTAGTGGCTGTACAAGAATGTAACAACTCTTGTATATATCTCAAAAAAAATAAATAAATAAATAAACGCTACACGTTTATTCGCGCTATACGCTATATGAGTTTTGGGATGGCGAGCGGTGTGGCTGACGTTGTCGGCATTATGTGTCATGGCTTTTTTATCTTGTCAAAACTACGCCTCCTATATGTAGATTATATCTGGAAACCACGCCCCCTATATGTAGATTATATCTGGAAACTACGCCCCTTATATGTAGATTATATCTGGAAACTACGCCCCTTATATGTAGATTATATCTGGAAACTACGCCCCTTATATGTAGATTATATCTGGAAACTACGCCCCTTATATGTAGATTATATCTGGAAACTACGCCCCTTATATGTAGATTATATCTGGAAACTACGCCCCTTATATGCAGATTATATCTGGAAACTACGCCCCTTATATGTAGATTACATCTAGAAAACCAGATAACGTGCTAACGAATAACCAACACACACCAGTGATGTGGTGGAGGCTGACTCCATACACAGTTTCAAATGTACATATGATAGAGCCTAGTAGGCTCAGGAATCTGTACACCTGTTGATTGACGGTTGAGAGGCGGGACCAAAGAGCCGAAGCTAAAAACCCCTGCAAGCACAACTAGGTGAGTACAAAAAGGTGAGTAGACCATCTTAGCGCTGTCGAAGCCAGAGGGTAAGACATTTTACCTCAGCTTGGGGGAGTCTTCACTCTACCATCGACCCCCTACGAAAACACAGCTAATTTGTCACTTGAAAGTCGTACCAGTAATTAATAGGTGAGGATGGGTGGTGGAGCAACAGGTGTAGGAGCTACAAGCTAGGGAGGGGTGGTGGAGCAACAGTCTCCCCCCCCCACTCCCCACCACCAGCGTTATGTATGATGATTTAACTGCACTTCCGTTTACTAGTACGGAATACATTTATTAATAAGAATTTATGGTTCGAGGCATGGCCGAGATGGTATGGTTTTGTCCAGCAGGTGTAATGCAGTCCTGCCTGCTGTCCAGTCACCCCCCACGCCCACACCTACCCCCACGCCCACAGACACCACCACGCCCACAGACACCCCCCACGCCCACAGACACCCCCACGCCCACAGACACCCCCACGCCCACAGACACCCCCACGCCCACAGACACCCCCACGCCCACAGACACCCCCACGCCCACACCTACCCCCACGCCCACACCTACCCCCATGCCCACACCTACCCCCACGCCCACAGACACCCCCACGCCCACACCTACCCCCACTCATCCCCTCTAGCCTCTGACAACCACATTCAAACTTCATCTACCCTCGAGACATCACTGCCAGCTCTGGCCTTCACAAAAACGTATGGAAGCCGGGGAATAATAGAGAGTGGAGCCGGGGAAAAAATTTGGACACGGTGTAATGGGATGGGCGGAAGGCGGTGTGGGTAGAGGTGGTGATATCTGATGGTGACGAGGGGGCTCAGGGCGGCCTCCCCCACCACGTATTGTCAGGCCGTGATGGCGGGGCGGCTTAGAGGCGCCGCGCCGCCTCCCTCACCACAGTTAATGGCAATATTGCCTCTTGGAGGGGCTCAGTGTACAACCCGTCCTCTTAAAAATAACGTCACTTTTGGCTCGTATGCGCGCTATGGCCAAATTTGGACGTAATATAAAATGAAATCGACTCATAAAAGTGACGTACTGTCCCGTTTTCTGTTTGAGTCGTCCGGCTTACTCGGTAAGGTTAGGAGAGGAAACTTTCAAATAACGTTTTTCATAACGTTTTGAAACTTTATGAGAATTTAATGCCCACCTAAATGCCATTGTTGTGATCCTTTACTCACGGTGCAGAATTCCCCCGTTGAAAAACAGAGGTGCAACTGGTACTCTGAGAGAGAACTCTATCAACATCAGAGGCCCGAGACTGTTCAACACGCTTCCACTACACATAAGGGGCATAACTGGCCGACCCCTCACAGTGTTCAAGAGAGAACTGGATAAGCACCTCCAAAGGATACCTGATCAACCAGGCTGTGACTCATACGTCAGGCTGCGAGCAGCCGCGTCCAAGAGCCTGGTTGACCAGTCCAGCAACCAGGAGGCCTGGTCGACGACCGGGCCGCGGGGACGCTAAGCCCCGGAAGCACCTCAAGGTAACCTCAAGGTAACGGTATGAGAGGGATACTTATATTTAGGACTAGTGGGTCTTGGGTTCATCCCGGTGTTGGATGAGTTGTTGTGTACTGGCAGGGTGGTGTTATGGCCTTGAGTGTATTAATGAATCAAAAGGTGTTGAGATTTATCCTGGGAGTGTTGTGGTGGTGTTGGGGGAGTGGGGCCGATGGCCACTCTTAGATTAAGGATCTGGCCACAACATTTGCGATATTTGGTATATTAAAATTTTGCTCGCGGCCTGGAATGCTGGCGATTGATGGAATTACCTGGCAGTATTTGTATGCACCTAGTTGTACTTGAGCTCTGGCTCTTTGGTCCCGCCTCTTAGCTGTCAGTCAACTGATGTACAGGTTCCTGAGCCTGTTGGGCTCTATCGTATCTACACTTGAAACTGTGTATGGAGTCTACCTCCATCACATTATTTCCTAATGCATTCCAATTGTCAACTACTCTGACACTAAAAAAAAAACTTATGTCTCTATGGCTTATTTAGGCACTCAATTTCGACCTGTGTCCCCTAGTGCGTGTACCCCTTGTATTAAATAGTCTGTCTTTATCTACACTATCAATTCCTTTGAGAATATTGTATGTAGTGATCATGTCCCCCCTCTAACTCTTCTGTCTTCCAGCGACGTGAGGTTTAATTCCCGAAGTCTCTCCTCGTAGCTCATACCCCTCTTGAGCTATCTACAAACCATTAAACCATCTGTGTGATGGTTTGGTTGTGGGTAGAAACATGTTATCTAAATGGAGATTTGTATTATGTGTATTATCGGGCGCCTTGAAAGGTGAACAAGTTTCTTATGAAGTCCCGGCTGAACTATTTATAATATAAAATAAAAAATTGTCTATTGCCTTTACACACTCACTTATTGACTGTCAGCGCCATCTCCCTCAATATATATGCAAGACGATAACATCTCTTTCGAGGCGCCTGACAATGTACAATGAAGAAGGGTCCATTACCGTTCACATCATTTCCACACACAGCCAGACCATCACCAGAGAGAGAACCCTTCTTGCCAACCCCAAATTAATCGACTGATCCGAGAACAATGTGAAATTTAACATTGCAAAAAGCTCTTCACACCAAATACTTTTATCCAATTATCGACATCTTACATGTCCGCCCAGCCAACAGCAGGACCAAGACGGACCCAACAGTTTACACTGACCGTCAAATAATGTAGGACCACATTGCCCAGTCCTCTTCACGGGGTAACCACTTATCTTATCACTCCCACATGGAATATATATGTTGCTATTTTTTCGTCTGTGTTCGCTTTCCATTTACCTCTAAGGTTGCTAAGCAAAAACACGCGAACCTTAGCAAAACGCTCCAGGATATATAGAGTACCTAGGTTAACAGGCAGTGGTACATGATCCCAGCTTCACAGACTGCATAACCAAATGGGTCTCTCGCAGGACCAGCACCCCAACCACCACCTTCTGAAGCCCATAAGCAATCCAGCTGGGATCGTTCCATTGTCGACCAAGAAGCTGCGACAAACCACATGACACTGCCCAACTTAAAGCTCTAGCAGCTCCCCATGCAGGTAACTTCCTATTAGCAACTCCAATGTCAGCAACAGGCACCCGTCTCACTCCGCAGGCCCTCCGAATTGCTGTGACTCTACGCCTCGCTGCCCCAATCCACACCAAATACAGGTGTATTTGAGGCGATGCAGTGGCCGACAGGTATGGAAGGCATGGCCTTCTCTGCCAAAGTACAGGAGGATGGCATGCAAGACACGGCGAGGTTAATGACATTATTAGGAGAACCTTTACCACAGCCAGTTGTCCAGCAGAAAGAGAACCCCGTTACCTAATGTCCCGTAACTCTGAAGAGCCTGTCGGTCGCCCAGACGGGATCACAGTGAACCCCAGGAAGAATGGTAGACAGTTGGTGTGGGACTATACTTGCGTTTCAACTTTAGCCAACACCTTTGTTGCCTTCAGTGTTGCACAGGCAGGAGGTGCTGCCAATCACCGGGAAGCAGCCAAGTCACGTAAATACAGAGACCTTGAGCACACTACAATTTTGTCCCCATTGCCTCAGAGACACTTGGTGGCTGGGGTAAAAGTGCTGCTAGTTTTTTTAAGGAATTGGATTCTAAGCTAATTGAAGCAAATAGAGACCTAGAGCCGCCAGTTTCCTCTTTCAGCGCCTTAGTGTGGCGATCCAGAGAGGAAATGCTCACTACATCCATGGTTTCTGCCTGCCATCTGAGGAGCTAGAGGAACTCTATAACCTGTGACAAGTAGCCTTGTACCTTGCATGTAACCAATGTTGTAACCCTTTTTTGTGTAATGATATTTTCAAATAAAATCATTTTCAAATATAAAATCATATATATATATATATATCTATATATATATATATATATATATATATATATATATATATATACATATATATATATATATATATACATATATATATATATATATATATATATATATATATATATACATATATATATATATATATATATATATATATATATATATATATATATATATATATATATATATATATATATATATATATCTTGTTCAAACGTGAACAAGAATACTTGCATAATAGACAAAACCCAAGATTCAAGAAGATTACAAATTCTTGAGGCAATTCACATAAGAATAGAGCGACCTACCATGAACACCCAAATCACGGAACTATTTACTCTACCCACCATGAGAGTAAGGACAAGACAAGAACATATCGATGCCAACACAGAAGACAATGTCCAACATAACAGGCCAATTACACTGGATTAATCTTTGTGTTTAGATAGGAGATGCCTCGTATGGGCCAATAAGCCTTCTGCAGCCCCTATGTTTATCCCTTATGTATCCCCCCCATGTTTTCACCTTCATTGTATTATCACCTGACCTAATGCGGGTATAAAATCAACTAGTATTGTAAGATCTGTTCACTTGAGAATGAACCATGGAGGTTCGAAACGTCGTGCAAATTATACAAATAAGTGTAATACACTCTATAGTAAATCACTTCTTTTCTTCACCTTAAAAGTACGAAAATGAGTTTTGGAGAACTCCTATTCCAATTAAGCCCTGATGCTAAGAAAATAGTTAGAGGGATAGAAGCCCTAAACCAGAAAATAATAAATACAGAATATGCGGTCATATTCAATGAAACATGTTTGAAAGAAAACCTGCTGCCAGTATACACCAATATATATATATATATATATATATATATATATATATATATATATATATATATATATATATATATATATATATATATAAAATCTTGGGTATTAAGTAGCAGTGTTTCACGTTAATGTTTACATTGTATCAGGTTGTCGGGAAGATAAATTTGCATGTTAAATCTCCAATGTAAATAAATCACATTCTCCCGCGTACCCGCGTGGGGTCAGTACCAGAGTTACTGCTGTTATTGTGGTGGTGGGCGTGTGGGGGGCTTACGGAGACCTCTCCCCCTCTTCCCTCACCCTCGCTCCTCACCCTCGCCCCTCACCCATGCCCCTCACCCCTCACCCCTCACCCCTCACCCACGCCCCTCTCCCCTTCACCCTCCTCACCCTTTCACTACTGGGCACCTCACTATTAGACTACTGGTGCCGCCCTTCTTTACTGTCGTCGCACTCTACCCCTTCACCGTCGCTGCCCCCCCTCACCACCACCCCGCCCACCATGCCACCACCCCGCCCACCATGCCAGCACCCCGCCCACCATGCTCCACCCCGCCCACCATGCCACCACCATTGTAACCCTTTCCTTGTACCGCTGTAGGCTTACACACTGGTGTTTGAAATATATTTCCTTAAACAGTGTACACAATATTTACAGTGGAGTGTAACCTGGTCCTACCAGACTCACACAGAACCATTGGTACGTTCAAGGAAATGCTTAGTCTCAACTCAGAGAAACAGTGGCTGCCACCACCCGTGTACACATTAGTTACTACAGAAGTATTGATAATTACTAATTAGGGATCGCCAGTGGTTCAGGTGGTAAACCACCGTTGGCTTTAATTACTACTGAGAGATTTCTTCTATTGATGTAATCACTTACCGATAGTTATGTTAAGCAAGTTGAATTCCGGAGAATTTGTGAAGGTTCATACAAGCAGGTTTAACGTCCTGGAGTACAGGCGCGGGAGATAACAAGGGGGAACCAAGAAGTATGTGTAGAATAATAAACCCCACATTGTTTGAGTTAGGAAAACACTATTTGTCAAATATTGATACTGTTCTTAAAAGATTTCCCCATTTTGCACCCGCAAGATAACATAAGCTTTTAAGGGTTGATAGATGTTAATCTTCTTGTTTGAAGAGCTGTTAGCTTGAGACAGTTAAGCAAGTCCCAGCTGTGTCTGGGTACAAGTGACAGGGTGAACAACCCAGCGGGTTTTCTTCCTATTGGGGAGTGTTGTACATGCTGCTATGGCGGTGTGTCCACTCACAGGATGAGTGACGCTGCCCAATACTGTCACTATGGCGGTGTGTCCACTCACAGGATGAGTGGCGCTGCCCAATACTGTCACTATGGCGGTGTGTCCACTCACAGGATGAGTGGCGCTGCCCAATACTGTCACTATGGCGGTGTGTCCACTCACAGGATGAGTGGCGCTGCCCAATACTGTCACTATGGCGGTGTGTCCACTCACAAGATGAGTGGCGCTGCCCAATACTGTCACTATGGCGGTGTGTCCACTCACAGCACGAGTGCCGCTGCCCATTAAACTCGCCCCTCGGGGCAAAATTTAAAAATCAAGGGGTAACCAAGTGAAACATAAATATAGCAATTTAACAAGATTTTGTCCAAATTATGATATTCACCAAAAGTTCTTGCGGTACATCCTGTCCTACACTGGCAAAATGGTAAGTAATTGAGAGATGGAAAATACATCAAAGATATCACACATTTCGTTTGACCATAGTGTCTCACAGCTGGAGACCCTGACCGAGATTCACGAAGGAGTTACACAAGTACTTATGAACCTATACATCTTTCCTTAATCTTTGACGGCTTTGGCTACATTTATTAAACAGTTTACAAGCATGAAAACTTCCCAATGAACTGTTGTTATTGTTATAATCAGCCTCCTGGTGCTTCGGAGCTCATTAACTGTTGACCAGACCACACACTAGAAGGTGAAGGGACGACGACGTTTCGGTCCGTCCTAGACCATTCTTAAGTCGATCGACTTGAGAATGCGTCGTCCCTTCACCTTCTAGTGTGTGGTCTGGTCAACTTACTTTAGCCATGTTATTGTGACTCATCGCCTCATTAACTGTTTAATAATTGTAAACAAAGCCGCCAAAGATTGAGAAAAGATGTACAGGTTCGTAAGTAAGTGCGTAACTGCTTCGTGACTCTGGCCCCCCTGTTTCCCACTTGGCTCGGATGACACGAGCCCAGCTCCCATTGTCCTTCCCAGAGTACCCTGAATTCTATCTCCATACCCGGGGTATGTACACCTAAAACTGCCCCCAGCTGATATCAGCTGGGGGCAGTTTTCAGTTGGTTCAAAACTACAGTGGATGACTTATAGTCTGCGACTCCCGGGCATCTTCAAAACATCACATTCATGAATTTGATAAGAATTTGTAATTAAAGTTGTTTGACAACTCCTTTCCCAGACTGATCTCGTAACTAATGGATGAAGACACCACTCCAATGGGTTTTATGGGAGAAGATCAACTACCTTCTACTTGAGGTAAAACAGCATATTAGAGGAATTTCCCTATTAAAAGTTGTTTGACATGCCTCTTAACTAATGGGTAGCGAGGTCAACCTCCTGACCTCTTACACTCAAGGAGGGAGAATTATGGAAGGGGTGAGGGAGGGGGGAGAGAGAGAGAGAGATTTTTCTTGTTACAATGTCCCTACCCTGCCCACCATGCCCATACCCTGCCCACCATGCCCATACCCTGCCAACCATGCCCATACCCTGCCCACCACTCTTATCATGCATACTATGCCGGAATCCTGGCAAGCACGCCCTTACTCTGACCTCTGTACCAACACCATGCACGCCTCGCCTATCACGCCACACCTATCACGCCACGCCCTTGTAGTGCCCCCCACGTTCTGCTCACGCCCGCTACACCACCCAGTTGCGCCGACCAGGAACTAGGGGCCTTGTAGCAGGGAAGTCAGCACGCCCACACCGCTTAAGTGCGCCTGGTAGAGGCTGGAAGTTATCTTGATGTCCACCACGCCCGTAAAGCGGCCACCGGCCTCCATATATCATCCAGGGAGCCCATACGGCGCCCACTTCCCTCCCGCCCTGGGCGAGGCGGCTTTTCAAATCATCTCCCGGGCCAGCGAGGATAGCCCCAGATGCTATCATAGTGGCTGACGGTGGCTGTGTCACATGGTAGCTGTGATGCTATCACCGCTACGGGATTCTAGGTCATCAGCCCACGTGCTGCACCTAGTGTGAACACCACACCTACAACACCCCCCCCCCCTTCTTCACCCCTCCTCGTCCCCTCCCTTCTTCAGCTACACCCACCATCCCACCGTCTTCACCTTTCCTTGGAGCCAAGACCTACTGCCTCTCCCCTCTTGCGTAACCCAAGACAGTCTTGAAGTCCTCCTCCAGATATGTTCGTCTCCTACAACCATCTATTTATGTGGTTGACGCTCAAACAGTGACACTGAACACGAGGGCGATTGCAAACATCTTGTAGAAACATCACTTACTCAGATTTCAGCATTACGTTTCAAAATCTTAATTGTTTTTATCAAAATATAAAATAAAGCGAAAAGCACATCACAAAATATACGGTAATATTGTTTGTAGGGACCCTCAAGCCTCGAAGAAGAGGATATGCAGCACCCTGGGGAGCCTTGTCTGTCTCCCATGTGCGGTGGCACACATTGTATTCTACCACCCCTTATATATGTAAGTTTCATTTGTATTTAAGTTTTATTAATAAAAAGGACTTACAGATAAGGTACAAAGATGATTATCATAAGTTGTGGAGTTCCTCCAGCTCCTCAGGTGGCGGGCAGGAACCCTGAATGCAGAGCATTTATCCCCTCTGTATCGCCACGCTTGAGGCACTGGAAAAGGAAGCTGGCAGCTCTAGGGTATCTTGTTGTTTCAATTAGCCTAGAACCCAGTTCCTTAAAAAAAAAAAAAAACTGGTAGCGCACTTATCCCAGGGGCCAAGTGTCTCAGAAGCAATGAGGACAAATTTGTAGTGGTGATCCAGTTCTCTGTACTTACGGGACTTGGCTGATTCCCTGTAAGTGGCAGCGCCACCTGGTTGCGCAACACTGAAGTCAGTGTTGGTGTTAGCCAGGGTTGATACGCACGTGTAGTCCCATACTAACTGCTTGCCATTCTTCTATGGGTTCAATGTGATACTATCTGGGCGACCACTAAGAGCAGCAGAGTAACGTGGCGTTAGGTAATGGGGCTCTCCCTTAGCTGGGCATCCAGCTGTGGTGAGCCTCCTCTTGATGTCGTTAACTTCGGTGCTTCGAGTGCCATCCCCCTGTGCTTTGGCAGAGTAGGCCATGGTGGCCATACCTGTCAGCCATCACTTCACCACAAATACACCTATATTTGGTGTGGATTGCGGCAGCAAGGCGGAGGGCCACAGCAATTTGGATGGCGTGTGGTGCGAGACGTGTGACTATTACCGACATTTATGTTGCTAATAGGAAGTCCCCTGCATGTGGGCCTGCTACTGCTGTGAGGCGAGCAATGTCGTGTTGTGTTGTGTCAGCACCTAGACCCATAGTCTCGGTGAAGACCGCTGCTACCGTCAAAAAAATAACTCTTCAACTCTTCTACGAGTAAAAGAGTTATGTTGATTTTGTCGAGGTCAGTAAATAAAGATTTGTAATACTCTAAGGAAAAAAATCTGTTATTTTGCCAAATAATTGTGGCCAGTGGGAAAAATGGCCGTGGGACTGAATATGTAACCATGGCACACTCTTCTCTCTTGGACTGTTGCAACCCCGATCCATCCATGGGTGGATCATACCCCATAGGAATCAGGGTGCAAAGTTTGGCGAGGTTAGCCCAAGTCTAGAGACGCACGCACACACACACACACACACACACACACACACACACACACACACACACACACACACACACACGCACGCACGCACGCACGCACGCACTCATATAGGTGAGTACACACACACACGCACGCACGCACACACACACACACACACACACACACACACACACACACACACACACACACACACACACACACACACACACACACACACGCGCGCGCGCGCGCGAACAGAGAGAAAGATATAAGAGTTGATATCACACCAAGCCTGTCTCCTGAAGCCCACATCACATGAAATAAAAGTGTGTGTGTGTGTGTGCGGCAGTTCAATTCATTGCTGTGTTTTACACATTTGAAGTCTCACAAACCTACATATATAAAGAGGCTTGCCTCGACCCAGTTACTTGTCTTATCTGAGGCCTGATACACAGATATCCAGGTAGGCGAGCCTTATACACAGTGTATTAAGCGGGTCCGGCCACTAAGGTCCTTCCTTAGAGGCCCCGGGCCAGGTCCTGCCTTAGTGGTCCCCGGCCAGGTTCTTCCTTAGTGACCCGGGCCAGGTCCTGCCTTAGTGCCCCCGGGCCAGGTCCTTCCTTAGTGGCCCCGGGCCAGGTCCTGCCTTAGTGGTCCCCGGCCAGGTTCTTCCTTAATGGTCCCCGGCCAGATCCTGCCTTAGTGGCCCCGGGCACAAGGTATGGGCGGGAGTGGGTCACCCTGGACTGGCCGCAGTACCACACTATCTAGACGGATGAAGACTGGGCCGGGCCTCGACACGTGAGCTATTCCCACACTATCGCGTCCGACACGGGAGACGGCCGCCGTCGCCTTTACAAATTGGAGTTCCAGGGTTGTGGGTTGTGTTGCGTGCTGGAGGGGGACGGGGATGGGAGGGTGTTGTCTGCAACAACATTGGTTTCACTTTGGATTACCCGTGCAACGAGTAATCGAGTGATGGATCTTGTGTGTGTGTGTGTGTGTGTGTGTGTGTGTGTGTGTGTGTGTGTGTGTGTGTGTGTGTGTGTGTGTGTGCGTGTGTTTATGTGTGTGTGTGTGTGTGTGTGTGTGTGTGTGTGTGTGTGTGTGTGTGTGTGTGTGTGTGTGTGTGTGTGTGTGTGCGTGTGTGTGTGTGCGTGTGTGTGTGTGTGCGTGTGTGCGTGTGTGTGTGTGTGTGTGTGTGTGTGTGTGTGTGTGTGTGTGTGTGTGTGTGTGTGTGTGTGTGTGTGTGTGTGTGTGTGTACTCACCTAGTTGTACTCACCTAGTTGTGTTTGCGGGGGTTGAGCTCTGGCTCTTTGGTCCCGCCTCTCAACTGTCAATCAACTGATGTACAGATTCCTTAGCCTACTGGGCTCTATCATATCTACATTTGAAACTGTGTATGGAGTCAGCCTCCACCACATCACTGCCTAGTGCATTCCACCCGTTAACTACTCCGACACTGAAAAAGTTCTTTCTAACGTCTCTGTGGCTCATGTGGGTACTCAGTTTCCACCTGTGTCCCCTTGTTCGCGTCCCACCAGTGTTGAATAGTTTATCCTTTTTTCACCCGGTCGATTCCCCTGAGGAATTTGTAGGTTGTGATCATGTCTCCCCTTACTCTTCTGTCTTCCAGTGTCGTAAGGTGCATTTCCCGTGTGTGTGAGTGTGTGTGTGTGTATCCCCTCGCGTGATATGAACGCTGGAATTAAACAAGAGGGAAAGTTTAACAAAAAAGAGAAATTGTCATTCTCCATAACATATCGCTCAAGACATGAACGATGATGGGATAATGGCATGCAGGACCAAGACTCGTGTGGTTCATATTACACCTTACTTGTTGCTGGAACATTATAGTCTACAATGGAAATGTTTACGGAATCCGCGATACATAAATCTCAATTCCAGAGTGTCCCAAATACAGGTGCAATTCACACATGACGTTGACGCAGTTGTATATATTAATGATTTATGTGAGTTCTTTTATTGTATAATGTTCTTAACATCGCTTCATTCATTAAGGGTTTGTGTGGCTGGTGAGTTTGAGCAGCGAGTACCGGTTGGGGTGAGGCCAGTGGAAGCACCTGCCTCCCAGCATTACACTGAGAGCACCTGCCTCCCAGCATTACACTGAGAGCACCTGCCTCCCAGCATTACACTGAGAGCACCTGCCTCCCAGCATTACACTGAGAGCACCTGCCTCCCAGCATTACACTGAGAGCACCTGCCTCCCAGCATTACACTGAGAGCACCTGCCTCCCAGCATTACACTGAGAGCACCTGCCTCCCAGCATTACACTGAGAGCACCTGCCTCCCAGCATTACACTGAGAGCACCTGCCTCCCAGCATTACACTGAGAGCACCTGCCTCCCAGCATTACACTGAGAGCATTGCATCGCGTCAAGAAAGCCACACCAATAATGGTCCCCCAGCTCTATTCAAATTAAATTGAGATCCATTCTTAACAATTCTGACTGTTCCTTCAATCCGCCGCAAAAAGCTCCTTACAGTGTGTGGCTCAGTTGTTGTGCCTATAATCTTCTGACACTGAATGTCTCTCTTAATCCCGATAAAACTGTTCACTATATTCTCCCTTGGAAAGATGTGCAGGTTTCTTTGCATTATACCCCCATCAGTGTAAAACAAATGTATAACACTGAAACTATGAGATGTATAACATTAGAAGCTATTGACAGTCATCTTCAAAATCTCAAACCGACTGAATCCTATGCCTATACTGATGGCTCTGTGCAGTTAGGCACTGGTAGAACAGGTTGTGCATGTGCAGTGTATAAAGGGAATAAAATGATCATGTCTAGTACACAGAGACTGAACAACTGGGCAAGCACAACACAGACTGAGCTATTGGGTATTTATCTAGCCACTGAATACCTTAAGCTCAATGGTGGTGGAGTGATATTCTGTGACTCTAAAAGTGCTCTGCAGTCCTTAAATAACCCATCACAATGTATGTCGGAAGTAGCTTGTAATATTAAATGGAATGGAATTTTTGCCAATGATAATAACTCTTGTATAAACCTTGTGTAGATCCCATCCCATGTTGGAGTTGGAAAACATGACTTTGTAGATCGATTGGCCAATGAGGCTTGCAGGAAAGAAAACATTGGTTATGACTTTAGACTAGCTAATGCTATTATTAGAAACATACAAATTAAAGAAATTAATTCAGATTTAGAAGAACTAAGAAATGCCCAGAGACCTGAAAGCTGCAATATTAAAAGTTATGACAAGTTTTGTAATAATAGGTATTTGTATGGTCAGCACAGTAACCGGACCAGGCAATGTGATGTAGTAATTGCGCGAATTCGCTTTGGCTATAGGCACATCTGGCAGGTTAGTGAGGCTGAGCCACTACCAGAATATTCAGATTGTAAACTCCGTGATAAACCTTTAATGCATTCACTAGAACACTATATTTTTGAATGTGAAACCGTAAAGGACTTTAGACCTCCTGGCCTCTTGTACCATCAACTGTGTAAATATTTTATTGACTCAGGTGTTCTGGACGACATCCTAACAATTTACCCAAAATTTGCTTGTCCATTTTAAAGAATGAAGAACAATTTTATTTATATTACTTCTAAGCTGCATCACTTATGAACCCATCCCTGCACTTGTGTGGCAGTGCACAGTAGAAAGTTGTTTTCACATATCCATACATTAAAACATTGATTGTAACCATGATGTATATATGTGCCAGTTTAGACCTATTGTCTTGTGTATGACCCTCTGTCCTGCGTGACAGTGAATACCACCATTATCCTCACTTTAATAAGACTTAATTGAAATCATCAGATTACGCAAAATTGTAATTAATTTTGTCAATAAAGATGTTAATAATATTAATAACCAATTACTGAAGCTCGAACAGTGGGGTGAAAATAGGTTATGGAGGAGGGAGGAAATTATAAAGGGGAAAGAGCTAAGCCATTACGACTATGTCGCCCTTGGAAGGGGTCAGGATAAGGATTTGGGATGGGACGGGGGGAAGGAATGGTGCCCAACTTTAAAAGTCGATTTGCGACTTTATGTTTGGTCTAAATTCGCGACTTTATATTTGGTCTCAAATCGATCGCTAAAAACCAGTTGGGTGTCGCTAGTATGTGAGAGTGAAGGTAGATAACGAGTATTGTACCAAAATGATTCGTTCTTGACTTCTGCATATCAGTGTTTGCTGATGTTGCAACTGTAGTGTGAAGATGAAACAGACGAACATTGTGTTACCCTGCAAAGTGAACTTGTCACATTCTAAAGATGGTCGGGGAAATGGCTGCTGGACTCTAACCCTGGGCAAAGGCAAGGTTATGATAGGAACATATGGGTGAAAAGACCCGTGGAGCAATTTACAATGAAGAGGAGACAGATTCATGCATCGAGAAGGATGGAAACGTTTGATAAACGTTTAATTTAAATTTAAATTAAAGTCCAAATTTAAGTCCAGACATTAGCAGAACAACGGCAGTGTGATGTGTTACACTTGACAACGTCCGAGTATCCTTCATGAACTTGGAGTAATTACTTGGAGCTCTCACAAGTCAAACCTGGCCTCAGGCCGGGCTTGGGGAGTCGAAGAACTCCCAGAACCCCATCAAGCAGGTACCAACTAGGAGCTTCCCAAGTACCATAGACAATCTCTGCGAGATCCAGTCGTGAGTATGCAAGTCTCGGCATGGAACCCCCTCTTGAACCATTTAAAATTTACATTTTAAATGTAAATATTATAAGGGAAACTAGAGAGGTCATTTAAAAGGCAGGGCTTAGGAGCTAACACCCCCCGCCCCCTTTCCCACAGTGCCTGGTCGACCCCCCCGCCCCCTTTCCCACAGTGCCTGGTCGACCCCCCCCCCCCCCCCACCGTGGAGCCACCACCGCCGGCACCACATTAACCCAAGCTGCCACTCTGCCGCATAAAGGTGTTAACCGCCACTTACACTTGACAGGCTATTTGCATACACACAGTGAGTGGAAGGCCGTCCTTATGCCACCTAATGAGTATTGTCCTGGATCCCTGAGGTTATACTTCAGTTGTACGGAAATGTTTGGGCAATTGTGGAGTTATATTAGCATAACTTTACAGCTGCCGTTGAAGGCCCACCACCAGGCGGCCCTCGCCTAAATGTTACTGGGGTGTATACCAAGGTCCTCTCCTCCTGCGTGCCTAATACGGCCTATAACACCTACTGGGAATGCAGGCGAGGAGTCACAATAACGTGGCTGAAGTATGTTGACCAGACCACACATTAGAAAGTGAAGGGACGACGACGTCGACGTCTGCTCACCCATTCTCAAGTCGACAGTTGACTTTAGAATGGTCCAGGACGGACCGAAACGTCGTCGTCCCTTCACTTTCTAATGTGTGGTCTGGTCAACGTACTGGGAATTGTATCGTGGTCTCCCCTGTTTTTTTTAGGCTGAGGTGTGAAATGGTTTGAAGTGTGAGGTGTTTAATTTAGCACAGGAGCTCTGCTCAACTCTTATGGGAATTGTTCCTTGCTCCCCTGTCAGCGTCTCCGTCGCCTGCTCCTCTTCCCTTCAGAAAGCCAAATGTGTTTATTATAATACAGTATTAATGGCGTTGATGTGTTTGTGTTTAGAGACACAACAACAACGTCTTGGATACTTCAGTAACTTAGCACTTAATATTTCGCTTCATTTATCTTTGTTTACATTTGTGATCTCTCTGTGCCTTCCTTCACATCCCCCGGGGTACCCGCCGCCATCACCCCCACAACACTCACCAAGTCGAGCACCAATTTGGCCAGTATACCAACCTGTCATTATACCCGCCCCACCGGACCACACCCGCACTCGGCTCCTCCCGTCTCGTCGCTGCTCGAGTGCGTCGTGAGGCTCTTTATCTCTCGAGTGCGTCGTGAGAGTGCATATCACTCACCCCAGCTCGCTGGGGGGTAAGCTGGTGGTTACATTACTGATGAGTGTGTTGGGGCAAGCTTAGCGTTGCTCTGTGCGGACGTCTCCTGCAGTGTGGCTCGTCTTGGAAGAACTGTGTCGTCTGCTTCTTCAGCTGTTGTTGTTGCTATAGATTCAGCTACTCTGAACAGGTTCAAAGTAGCACGGGCTATGGTGAGCCCGTAGTGGACTTACCTGGCACAGGTGCGGTGCTTGCTTCTTCAGCGAGAGTGAGTTTAACGCACTAATATTGAGAGTCCCGGGTGGAGGTGCAGGGGGAGGGGGGGGGGGTTCTAAGAGTGATAAAGCCTAAGTGTTTATATACTGCTGTAGTTGTTGGCAGCAGATCTCTGTAGCTGTTGACAGGTGTAATTATTTAAATAATAGATCACCGCTATTTACCGGCAAGTGCCATCACTGTACACGCCTCCACAACCGCTTGATATGGGAATGAGAGTTTAAACTCTACAGAGCTTTTACTAGCATATATATTTGTATGAGACGGAGTGGAGAGCGCAGCGCGGACAAAAGTTATCTTGGCACTTTAGAGGCTGTGATAGTGCGGCAGTCTGCGGCCCGGGTAGAGGGGCCCTCGAAGCAGCACTAATGGCACACTTGCTCTTTGGGGCCCAGCACGCTGCCGCACTCCCTCCTCTCTCTCTTACCGGGGCCCCCACGCCGATCGTCCCATCCCTCACCCCTCATTAGGCTATGAGCCCTATTTACCTCGGGCGTAAATGTTATTCTTCCTTGGCAAATCACGCGTTGAAGTCCCCTCGCCAGTGAGTTCTGTTGAGCCGGTTCACGCTGAGTTAGTGTCACCTCTCTCAGCCTTATACGGGGGTGGGGACGGGGTCGTGACCACCTTCGTATAGCGATGGGTGGCAACCTCAGGTCGAATTGACTATTCCGTTAAAAATACGATGTATTAGTCCAATTAAGAGGCCGTAAATATATATTGACATGGATAATTTGGATTTTTTTTGTTAACATTGGCTTCCATGGGTTTGGTGGGTGGTTTGGGTTCGTGCGTTTCTGGTTAACAAAAGCAGTTGTATTTTTTACGGCGTGGTGAGTCGGGAGGACGGGCTGGGCGGCCAGGGGTGGCGACCAGGGGGCGGCGACCAGGGGCGGCGACCAGGGGGCGGCGACCAGGGGCGGCGGCCAGGGGCGGCGGCCGTGGGTGGCAAGGTGGGTGTGTACAGGTGGAGACGTCTCTTGGCCTGGCAGTAACCAGCTCTGGAAGCTTCACCTTCTATCATACACCACCCCCAGATCGTCTTAACTACGGGTTCACCATAGCCGTGCTACTTGGAACATTTTGTTCTAGGTAGCGAACCTTTAACAACAACAACAACAACAATCTCTCATCTCTCTCCCTGTGACATTTAACAACGAGTCTCATACCTGTTTCTCACTCGTTTCTGACATAGAAGCTCCCACGCTTAATGTCACTCAGCTGCTCGTTACTCTGACAGGATATAATTACCGTTGTTCGTGGTGTGTCCTGCCTCTCATGCAGCTTGTGCTCGTGCACCAGTTTTTTTTATAACGTGATTTAACGCTTTTCTAGTCTTGGTTTTATGGATAAAATAAGTTTAAACGTTCTAGTGTATATGGCGATGTGATAGTTTCAGCAGGTGTCCAATATTTTGTAACGAGAATGTTTATACTGTATTGTTTGTCTACTCATTGTAGATGTAGGGTATTGTGTTTTTCATAATATTTATACTGATGTATCTTATGTATTGAGCTGTGTGTGTGTGGGTGTTGGCCATTCTGGCATATGCCGCTGATGACATCCTCTTGATGTGAGCTTCAGGGGACAGGTCTGGCGTGATATCAACCGCCAGGTCTTTGTCACTCCGATTCTTAAAGAATTTCATATCCCAAATGGTAGCATTTATCTGGCCTCCTGCTCCCCCCACCTTTTTTCATTACTTTACATTTTCTCAGGTTAAACTCTAAAAGCCATTTGTTGAACCATTCCTTCAGTTTGTCCAGGTCATCTTGAAGACTCTTCCTGTCCTCCTCTGTCTTAATCCTTCTCATAATTTTTGCATCATCAGCAAACATTGAGAGGAATGAGTCTATACTTTCTGGAAGATAATTTACATATATCAGAAACAGGATAGGTCTAACTACAGAACCATGAGGGACTCTGATGGTGACATCACACTATTCTGAGATCTCACCCCTCACAGTAACTCTCTGCTTCCTTATGCTTAGGTACTCCCTTCCCTTATCCACTGGACCACTCTACCAGTTACTCTTGCCTATTTCTCCAACTTATGCACCTGCCTTTTATGAGGTACTGTGTCAAAGGTCTTCCGATAGTCCAAGAAAATGCAGTCTGCACACACTTATTTCTTAATCTTTGTCACCTGGTCTATTAAACCTGTGAAGCAACATTTGCCATCCCTGAACCTCTGGTGGTGGTGTCACGAAGTCCCTTCTCTCCAGATGTGTTACTAAGTTTTTCTCACGATCTTCTCCATCACCTTGCATGGTATACAAATTAGGGACACTGGTCTATAGTTCAGTGCCTCTTGCCTGTCGCCCTTTTTGTATATTGGGACTACATTAGCCGTCTTCCATATTCCTGGTATATCTCCCGTCTCCAGTGGCTTACTTTATATCATGGAGAATCGCAAGCAAAGTGCTTTTTTAGTCTTGTAGTAACCATGGTGAGATTTCCTCACGTCCAGATCCCACAGATGTCTCCTAACCTCATCTCCGGTAATTTCGAAATTATCGATGGCTGCCTGGTTAATTGCTATCTTTCCTAGTTCAGGGACTTTTCCTCATTCTACTGTGAAGACCTCCTGGAATCTCTTGTTGAATTTTTCATACACCTCTTTGTTATTCTATGCGTACCGGTCCTCATACATTCTCACTTTCATCACTTGCTCTCTCATTGTTGTTTTCCTCATGATGTGACAAGGCCGAACCAATTTTTGGTTCAGTCTTGGCTTTATTTGCTGTCACTTTCGTACTGTCTCCCTGCTTCTCTTCTCGCTCTGAGGTACTCATTCTTGGTCCTCTGGTATCTCTCTGTTTTCTAGTGTTCTCTTATTTCTGTAGTTCCTTTATGCCCTTGTTTTAAATTCCTTTGTTTTCCTTCATGCCTGATTAAACCACGGACTCCTCTTTTGCTTCTTTTTTTTGTCATTTTGGGCTGGGATAAACTTGTTTACAGCCGCCTGACAATTTTCGGCGAAATACTCTGTCATGTCTTGTACGCACGTAGCTCTAAGTTCAGTTTATGGTTTTAAGTCCATGGTATTTCTATTAGGAACTTTCTAATCTCCTCATAGTTCCCCTTTCGGTATGCCAGCCCTTTACTTTCTAGTTAATTTTTTGTAGAAGATTACTCCTAATTCTACCAGACACCATTTGGGGGAGCCGGTGGTTGAGCGGACAGAACACTGGGCGCGTGATCCTGTGGTCCGGGGTTCGATCCCGGGCGCCGGCGAGAAACAATGGGCAGAGTTTCTTTTACCCTTATGCCCCTGTTACCTAGCAGTAAATAGGTACCTGGGAGTTAGTCAGCTGTCACGGGCTGCTTCCTGGGGGTGGACGCTTGGTCGAAGACCTGGCCGCGGGGACACTAAGCCCCGAAATCATCTCACGATAACCTCAAGATAACCTGACACTCAAATTTCAGTACACTGGTTACTCATTCTCATGGGGACTTCCAGATTAACTTCCCTTATGTACGACGACTCATTCAGGGTGAATATCAGATTAAGTCTAGCCAGTTGATATTCTCCTCTCATTCTTGTGGGTCCCGTAATGTGTTGGCTTAGAAAGTTTCTTGTTGCCACATCCAGCAGCTTAGCTCTCGAGGTATGTGGTTCTCCGTGTTGGGGACTCATTGCTCTCTTCTCAGTCAATCTTCCCGTGGTTGAAGTCTCTCATGATTAACAGTCTAGATCCGTTCCTGCAAGTCACAGAAGCTGCTCTCTATTGTATTAATGATAGTCAGGTTGTTTCTATCATATTCCTGTCTGGGTCTTCTGTCATTTGGTGGAGAGTTATATATTACTACTATTATTATTTTTTGTCCTCCATTGCTATGGTGTCTGTTATGTAGTCACTGAATCCTTCACAACCCTGGATAACCATCTCCTCAAAGCTGAAGTCTTTTTTTTCAGCAGAGCCGCTCGTCCTCCACCTCGTCCTTCCATCTCTTTCCTTACTTCATAATATTTAAGTGTAAACACTGCATCTGTTATGGTTTTCGTTAGTTATGTTTGTGTGAGTGCTGTTATGTCTGGATTTTCTTATTTTGACATTTCTCAACGTTAACTTGGAGAAATTTAAACTTTATTTGTTAATCCATCTAAATAAGTACTTTGTCTTGAAGCTCACTTCTGTCCATTTGTGTATCCTTTCTTCTTTGATGGGCATTCTGCTGGTGTAGGAAGTTGTTCCATGGGTGTTGTAGAGTGTGAGATGGTTAACAGGGTCTCGGAGGATTCTTGGGTGAGGTGTTTGAGCGAAGTGAAAGGGGGATTGGGAGGATATGGGGTGAGGGGGGAGGAAGGGTTGGAGGGAGTAAGGTTGGGGTGTAGCACTCACCTCTGGTGTTGCTGGGCTGCTGGTTGGGGGTTCCCCTCTCCCCTCTGGTAATGTTGTGTTGGGTACTGTGGCTCCCTGGTTCTCTCCCCTCTCCCTGCACTTCTTCCTTGCATCTGCTGCCACGATTCTCTCGTCCCTTATCTTGTCTCTTTGAAGAAATGACTTTTTTGTATCTTGCATTTAACAGTTGACTTATATTTGCTAGATTTTCCTCCTTTGTGGTCTCGTTCGTAAACACTATCTATCAGTTGATCTATTTCCTTGTTTTACCCATGTTGCCTGAAAATGTTATCTACTCTTTGCTCGACGCCTCTTCATCTGTAGCCACTACAGGATCTCTCTCACTGCCGCTCTGGCCTTAGCTTTCCACTCTACCTGACTGGAGCATTCTTGTTCTGTTATGGACACTACTACCACTCACCTTTCCCTTTCCAGAAGCTGATTAGAGCTGGAAAGCAGCTGGAATGATTGGCGCTGCCCAATACTGTCACTATGGCGGTGTGTCCACTCACAGGATGAGTGGCGCTGCCCAATACTGTCACTATGGCGGTGTGTCCACTCACAGGATGAGTGGCGCTGCCCAATGCTGTCACTATGGCAGTGTGTCCACTCACAAGATGAGTGACGCTGCCCAATACTGTCACTATGGCGGTGTGTCCACTCACAGGATGAGTGGCGCTGTCCAATACTGTCACTATGGCGGTGTGTCCACTCACAGGATGAGTGGCGCTGCCCAATACTGTCACTATGGCGGTGTGTCCACTCACAGGATGAGTGGCGCTGTCCAATACTGTCACTATGGCGGTGTGTCCACTCACAGGATGAGTGGCGCTGTCCAATACTGTCACTATGGCGGTGTGTCCACTCACAGGATGAGTGACGCTGCCCAATACTGTCACTATGGCGGTGTGTCCACTCACAGGATGAGTGGCGCTGCCCAATACTGTCACTATGGCGGTGTGTCCATTCACAGGATGAGTGGCGCTGTCCAATACTGTCACTATGGCGGTGTGTCCACTCACAGGATGAGTGGCGCTGTCCAATACTGTCACTATGGCGGTGTGTCCACTCACAGGATGAGTGGCGCTGCCCAATACTGTCACTATGGCGGTGTGTCCACTCACAGGATGAGTGACGCTGCCCAATAAACTCGCCCATCGGGGCAAAATTAAAACAAAATTAAATAGTTCTTCCCTTTGTGAACTGTTTGTGGTGGTTGAGAGCCCATTTTCTCAGACCTTGCCTGTGAATGTCCCACACACGTGAGAGGATCGAGGCTCCCTTGTGGAGTTGAGTATTGACATTGTACACAGGTGACTCGCTTCGCTTCAGAGTTGTGGAAGGCTTGATGAAATATACACAGTGCTGCAACAGGTGTGGAAGCACTATACCACATCTGCAGAAAGTTCACCAAGGGCTTGATGAAATATACACAGTGCTGCAACAGGTGTGGAAGCACTATACCACATCTGCAGAAAGTTCACCAAGGGCTTGATGAAATATACACAGTGCTGCAACAGGTGTGGAAGCACTATACCACATCTGCAGAAAGTTCACCAAGGGCTTGATGAAATATACACAGTGCTGCAACAGGTGTGGAAGGACTATACCACATCTGCAGAAAGTTCACCAAGTTGCAGGTGTGGGAGATAATATCGCACTCTTGATGAAATCCTTCCAGATGAAGCGGCACGTGTGAACACTTGGGAAGGGGACGGTGGGGGTGGTGGACAAGCTAGGGAGGTCCACTACCTTGTCTTAGGGCTAATTGAGAGGCTGTCCTGCCTCAATTCACCTGCCTCCCTCCTCGCCTGCCTCCCTCCTCGCCTGCCTCCCTTCACCTGCCTCCCTCCCCGCCTGTAACACAAAGTTCACAGAGTTACAAGATGATTCAGAATGACTATAGATACATTGTCTGAACAGTGATCCCGGGTTGTGTAAAGGAGGAAATGTATATGTTTATCTCTCAGAATGTTTGGTAATATGTTTATTGCTTGTGATGTGTGTCTATGTATGTATTAACACGATGTACTGAACGGGGTGAGAATAGCTTGAGCTACCTCATCCCTTTGTGTGTATTTTACCTCAATAAACTTATTTCAATTTCCCGGGTTTATTCCACTTTCCTATTTACATCATATGTGCATATATCCAGGTTTATCTCAACGGTGGAACAGATGAGTGGGTTTATAGATACATTAAAACATTATGGTTAAACGTGTGTGTGTGTGTGTGTGTGTGTGTGTGTGTGTGTGTGTGTGTGTGTGTGTGTGTGTGTGTGTGTGTGTGTGTGTGTGTGTGTGTGTGTGTGTGGTGTTGGCGTGACTCCAACAGGTAGTGCTGGCCGCGGGTGAGAATGTTCTGCCATTAAGCGATCTATCCGCCATCTACAATCAATTATGGAATTATAAATTTGGCATGGGGTTCCTCTTCTGGAAAATGATGTAGCGATTATACTTAATTAACATTAAAGATTCAATTATCTCTGGCCATCATGAAGAGACGGAACACTCCCCCTTGAGTCACGCCCCCCCCCCCCCCCCGTGGTCTCAAGCTGATATTTAAGAAAAATATGTTACTAATTTGGTAATGATTATAAATGTATTAATGTGACTTATAAAATCCCGTAATGCCTTCAGTACGGCAACGTCTCTTCATTTAGATCAAGTGATGAGGCGGTTGAGACACGGAGACCATCCGTCCTGGGGATATTTTTGACTTTGAGAAACATCACCTCGTAGAGTCTTGACAAAATGGAATTCTGAATTATATGCCGAGGCAGTTTTTTATTATTTTCTACCACAGACGTGGCCAGACATTAACAATGCTAACCAGCATATATACATTTTCTTCTGTCCTCCATGGACAGGGTTAGAGAAGTGTTAAACATATAGTTCAGGGGTTTATTGAACACTCAGTGGTAGCCGCGGCGTGGAGGAGTCTGGTCGTCAGGAGGTGGTCCTAAGGGAGTGACAGGTGACTATAGCTTGTACTCATCAACATATGCTTTCAGGATTGAGCGTCTGCTCTTGGGCCCCGCCTTTCGATCCTCGGTAGTTCAGAGGAGTGTGGCTGTTTTCACCGGGTTTTCTAATATTGTATAAATTGAAAAGTGTGTATCGCGTTGGAGGGACGGCTTATTATTATTATTAACATCTTTATTGAAAAAATTAATTACAATTTTGCCTAATCTAAGGATTTTGATAGTCTTATTAAAGTGAGGATAATGGTGGTATTCACTGTCACGCAGGACAGAGGGTCATACACAAGACAATAGGTCTAAACTGTAGGCTGAAGCACATATATATCATGGTTACAATCAGTGTTTTAATGTATGGATATGTAAAAACAACTTTGTGGTGGTGGACGGGAGGACAAGATCCAGATGACGACAGATAATATTGTTGACGCCTATGCCAGCCCCACACCCCCACCCCTTCCCCCTGGTCAACCTGTCCCCCTTTACAACCACTTCGGGTGATGGTTCGTCTCCTTTACTACCTTCTCTCAGACCCAGTCGCTCTTTCAGTGTCTATAGGGGGCTCACGCTAAATTTTGGCCATATTAGGTTAAAATGTCTGGATTGGATTCTCCCGTAGGTCGCAGACAATAAGACCTGATGCTCATTTGTCTCCTTTTACTGCCCTCTCGGTACTTATTGTCTCCTTTATTTATTCCTTCTGTTTGTTGGGAACCTGCCCAATATACGGTCGGGAAAAAGAGCATATTTTGTCTCAAGTCTTCTTCATCATTCTGCTCCGGGGAGGTGGTATCATTCCCGGTGGCGCTCCTCACTCTCCAAGGTGGAGAACCCGCATGGCAGATACGACTGTTGTGGTTGGTCACCCAACTGGTAGCGTGATGCTTATCGTCCACCGTCATCTCCGGGCCGGTGGAGGCCAGCAGGCGGGGGGCTTGTAGCAAGATGGCCACGGTTACAAGGAGAATTAATCCCTCCTTGAAGTAGAAACAATCTCCGTTTTGAAACGGTAATATGTTGAAATAACTCGAGTGTTCTTCGCCTGAGATTGAAATCACGGTGAAGAATTTTATATCCGCTTTCCAGCTTGCTGAATCAAGTAAATGCATCCACTATTATCATGTACAAGCGGCTATAATGTTTATATTATATATATATATATATATATATATATATATATATATATATATATATATATATATATATATATATATATATATATATATATATATATAGGGGAGGTAATCATAACGTCGCTCATACCTTCTGATTGTTGCACACTTTCACCTGATTGTCCCTCACCTTCACTTGACTATCCACCTTCCTTCCACCGATAATTAGTCTTAATGTTTTTTAAACTCATTGCTCAAGATTTTCTCTTCTGCATTTCTTAATTATTAATCTTCATTTCGTTTGAAACAACTTAGCGACTGCATTTTTTCATCGAGTGCGTTTTGTAATGTGTACTTCCATTATATGTCAGTCAGAACCCTTAATCTTATGGAAATATTGTCAAAAAATAATTATTTTGGGGGGCATAATTTATATAATATGCTTACTAAATAATAACTATTATCTGAATAATAATTAATCTCTGCCAGAAACGCTATGCGTGTTCAACCCGTTCTCACAAATTAGTATAGTCAATATTGACTTATTAAATAAGTGCATAGGTGACATACTAAACATAATAGATACCCTTAAAAAGCTTCATAGAAAACACCGACCTTACCTAACCTTGTTAGTATGTTAAGATAAGCATCTTATTGCTTCGTAATTACAATTATTACTTAACCTATACCTATAATAGGTATACCTATATAACCTATAACCTATATAACCTATACCTATAATAGGTTAAGTAACAATTGTAATTACAATTGTAATTGTAATTAACATACTAACAAGGTTAGGTAAGGTTGGTGTTTTCTATGAAGCTTTTTAAGGGTATCTATTATGTTTAGTATGTCACCTATGCACTTATTAAATAAGTCAATATTGACTATACTAATTTGCGAGAACGGGTTGGCGTGTTAGTGGCTTTACAAGAATGTAAAAACATCAGTGCTATGTACTGTCATAAATCCATTGTACCTTCTGTATATATTTAAATAAATAAATAACAAAATATTATATTATTATGGCCGTGCATAATCACCGGATGTTATAAACTTCTGAATGAAACTTCTAGTTTACTGAGAATCGCCCCGGCCCTCCGAGCACACATCGAACTATAAGGGTTGTGGCAACAATATTTCCTCGTTACAGCGCAAAATATTATTGCGGTTATATGTACCGTGAAAGTTTGACTCTAGTTGTGGGTTATGATGAGGGATGAAGTCTTCCTGATGCTGGTTGGTCAGTAAGCTAGAGTCAAGGGCTTAATAACCCAATTGATGGGCATCGATCGACCGTTACTCAAGTGGTTACTCATGTTCTTAGTGGTTGGAGAACTGGGATATTCGTGTCCTGACATTCGTGTAGGCCTCAAGGAAGGTGAGTGCACTTCAAATGAGGATTCACTGTTTTAAATTCCCTGTGTTACTTTGTTTCTAGTTTTCATTTAAACACTGATAGACAAATTTTCTTATCGAAGTTATTTTTTTCTTTCATCCAGGTAAGGCGTGTTTCCCGGAGGTGGTGTGGTGCAGCGAGACAACACAGGTCAGTGTACAACAAGTAATGCTCACCAACATGGTGAACCTCCATTCATATTCTGCCAGTAACCCCAACTCCTGGTATTAGTGGAGTAAGTGGTATTGTTATTATAGCGGGTGTTGTGGGGGGGAGAAGTGTGAATGGGTGCACAGTAAGTAGTCCCCGTGGCGAAGTGGTAACACCTCGCACACTTACGAACCCAGACCAAAGCGCTCGCAAAACGCCAGGCGAGTGTGTTACTACTTCGCCTGGCGTTTCCCGAGCGATTTGGCCTGGGTTCTTCGTATCCTGGCCGGGGAGGATTGCCTTGGCGCCATTCCTTAACTGTAGCCTCTGTTCACCCAGCAGTAAATGGGTACCTGGTTGTTAAACAATTTGGCGGGTCGTATTCCTAGGAAAATTAGAATTAAGGACCTGCCCGAGACGCTATGCGTACTAGTGGCTGTACAAGAATGTAACAACTCTCGTGTATATTAAAAAAAAAAATGGTTGTGTAGATGGGAAGGACACAGGTGTGGGGGGTCCCCAGGACACAGGTGTGGGGGGTCCCCAGGTCACAGGTGTGGGCTCCGGATTAGCGAGCTTTTTCGTGTTTCGTGTATGGAGACGTGAGGCGCGTGTCAGAGATCCCCGCTTCACATATAATGTTGGTGAGAGACGGTGAGTCACACTAACGAGGCTGAAGAGATGATGGCCAAACCACACATGAGAAGATGAAGAAACGACGTTTCGGGCTGTCTTAGACCATTCTTAAGTCGTGTGTGTGAGGCTCACACACACGACTTAAGAATGGTTCAGGACGGACCGAAACGTCGTCGTCTCTTATATCTTCTGACGTTTGGTTTGGTCATCAAAGTTGAAGAGATCAGAACAAGTTATATTTAGGGTATTTGTGTGACTTTTTGTTACGGCAGAGTGGCGAGGGGCAGGAAGGTAAGGTAATTATCAGGGGAAAGCACCAAGCCATTGCGACTATATAGCACTTGGAAGGGGGTCAGGATAAGGATTTGGGATGGAACGGGGGATAAAGGAATGGTGCCCCACCCCTTGGACGGTCGGGGATTGAACGCCGACCTGCATGAAGCGAGACTGTCGCTCTACCGTCCAGTCCAAGTGGTTGGACAAAGAGGATGGTTGTTCAGCAGTCGAATATGACAAGGAGTTCTGATGATTTGTGTGCTAAAATATCAATGTGTTTGTGTAAGTGTAGAAGGAGGACATTGCATGAGAAAGCACGTATGGATATCAATCGTTGGGTTAGTAACAATAGCCGCAGTTTTGCCCAGAGGCCTCCACTAACACCTGATATATATGTAGATAATTGGCCATCAGGGCCAGCAATAGACTCCTTTTTCCCCTCACCAAGATCATGTCCGGTTCACGGAACGCTTATAAATCCTTCAGGGCGGTTGATCAGTTCCCCGGTTAATGTAGCCTAGTGGTTGCCGTGAGCCATACATGGCGCCCAAGCCCTGACACACCTCCAGCCCTCAACCCTCAGTGATAAACCCAGCGACACTCGCTCCTCCTAAATGGAGACCAAATCACACACAATTTATTCCAGCTCAAACATGGTCCGGCAATGCTTGTATGCCCGACACATTTGTTACTCCATCAGTGCGTACTCTGGCTAGCCACATGCCTCCCACACACACACCAAGCTGAACAAATTGAAAGCCGGCCAGGGAGATCCTGTCATGGCGGAGAGGTTCGATAAAATTTCAAATAACACCGTAAAGAGCCGTCGGGAGGCGGGCAGTGATTAGCAGGAGGAAGATGGCGGTCCCAGCAGGGAAGACTGGCAGTCAAGCTCCGCGGAATTATCTTGAGGTGTGGAGGAGGGGTGTCATGTCTTCCTGTCATGTCCGCCTGTCATGTCTGCCTGTCTGAGCGCGTCACGGCAGACGCTGCTCACTCGCGCAAGAGTCTCGTACGCATTATCTGGGTTGAGTTTGTACAAGGGTTCGAGGACCGGTGTGTTCCGTCAGTGCTCCTCCACGCCCCTGGGGGCTATTGCCGCACTGGTTGGGCTCACCTTGTGCGGACTGAAGCCGGGTGTACACCGTTAATGTGTCTCGCTAAACACCGTCACTGTGCCTCACTAAACACCGTCACTGTGTCTCACTAAACACCGTTACTGTGTCTCACTAAACACCGTCACTGTGTCTCACTAAACACCGTCACTGTGCCTCACTAAACACCGTCACTGTGTCTCACTAAACACCGTTACTGTGTCTCACTAAACACCGTCACTGTGTCTCACTAAACACCGTTACTGTCTCACTTAACCGCCGTAACTGTGTCTCACTAAACACCGTCACTGTGCCTCACTTAACCACCAGCCTCATTACTTCACCACTGTACTCTGCTCCACACCCCTGCAACTCTGGACGCTAAGCTGAGCGCTTAACACCACGATACCGTAGCTATACACTCAGCGACACAGCTCTAGAAGGATGAAAAAGAATGCTGTGATATCTTACAGCGTAGCTTTACTGTCATGTGTGCCTCTACATGTGCTCGTTTGTGGTATACGAACTGTCGAGTGGTGAGGGCGTGGGCGTGGGGCAGGTGTGGGCGTGAGACAGGTGTGGGTCTGCCTGGTAATGAACCACATAGCACCAGGAGTGTTGGGTCTCGCCCTTACCGCTCTTCCCATAAGGGGGAAATTACTTTCTGAATAACAGTTATATAACAGATTAAAGAGGGAGTGTCGAGGCCTCTTGATTTACTGCCTCTGTTATAGGTTATGGAAATGGGCAGCAGGAAGTGGTAAGGTGTTGTGGTGGGTCTAGGGTGTTGTGGTGGGTCTAGGGTGTTGTGGTGGGTCTGGGGTGTTGTGGTGGGTCTAGGGTGTTGAGGTGGGCCTAGTGTGTTGTGGTGGGCCTAGTGTGTTGAGGTGGGTCTAGGGTGTTCTGCTGGGTCTAGGGTGTTCTGCTGGGTCTAGGGTGTTATGGTGGGTCTGGGGTGTTGTGGTGGGCCTAGGGTGTTCTGCTGGGTCTAGGGTGTTATGGTGGGTCTGGGGTGTTCTGCTGGGTCTAGGGTGTTCTGCTGGGTCTAGGGTGTTGTGGTGGGTCTAGGGTGTTGTGGTGGGTCTAGGGTGTTGTGGTGGGTCTAGGGTGTTGTGGTGGGTCTAGGGTGTTGTGGTGAGTCTAGGGTGTTGTGGTGGGTCTAGGGTGTTCTGCTGGGTCTAGGGTGTTGTGGTGGGTCTAGGGTGTTGTGGTGGGTCTAGGGTGTTGTGGTGGGTCTAGGGTGTTGTGGTGGGTCTAGGGTGTTGTGGTGGGCCTAGGGTGTTGTGGTGGGCCTAGGGTGTTCTGCTGGGTCTAGGGTGTTGTGGTGGGAATAGGGTGTTGTGGTGGGTCTAGGGTGTTGTGGTGGGTCTAGGGTGTTGTGGTGGGTCTAGGGTGTTATGGTGGGTCTGGGGTGTTGTGGTGGGCCTAGGGTGTTCTGCTGGGTCTAGGGTGTTGTGGTGGGTCTAGGGTGTTGTGGTGGGTCTAGGGTGTTGTGGTGGGTCTGGGGTGTTGTGGTGGGCCTAGGGTGTTCTGCTGGGTCTAGGGTGTTGTGGTGGGAATAGGGTGTTGTGGTGGGTCTAGGGTGTTGTGGTGGGCCTAGGGTGTTCTGCTGGGTCTAGGGTGTTGTGGTGGGTCTAGGGTGTTGTGGTGGGAATAGGGTGTTGTGGTGGGTCTGGGGTGTTGTGGTGGGTCTAGGGTGTTGTGGTGGGTCTAGGGTGTTGTGGTGGGTCTGGGGTGTTGTGGTGGGTCTAGGGTGTTGTGGTGGGAATAGGGTGTTGTGGTGGGTCTAGGGTGTTGTGGTGGGAATAGGGTGTTGTGGTGGGTCTAGGGTGTTGTGGTGGGAATAGGGTGTTGTGGTGGGTCTAGGGTGTTGTGGTGGGTCTAGGGTGTTGTGGTGGGTCTGGGGTGTTGTGGTGGGTCTAGGGTGTTGTGGTGGGTCTAGGGTGTTGTGGTGGGTCTAGGGTGTTGTGGTGGGTCTAGGGTGTTGTGGTGGGTCTAGGGTGTTGTGGTGGGCCTAAAAATGTCAAAGAACCAAAACATCTAACCTGACCTAGACATACCTATACACAAAATGATAATATGCATTAATATTTATTTATATTCGAGAAAAAAATTACGTTTTTGGTTACACATAACGTTAAAATGGACGGATGTGATTTTGGGGATCAGTAGCCGCTTGAACGAGCCTAGCCTTGGGACGGGCTGCATCACTGGAGCCCTCAGCAGCGTGGTCTGTCACATGTCTTTTCAATACAAGATGAAACTCAGCGTCATTAATGTAACAAGTGGTGTTACATTAAGTGTGAAGGCACCTGACTTAACAAGTGAGGTGCCTTCACTCTTTTAAGATGACAGGTAATTCCCTGGCTTTCTTACGGGTTATTCTTGCCCGTGCCACCTCTTGGGTGGCTTAATCTTCATCAGTCAACCCCTGGCTTTCTGTAGTTATGGTCGCAGCCAATCAGAATCACACTACAGATGAGTGCCAATAATCAAGGGAGTTTTAAGCATTTAATCTCGGAATTTGACTTGATGATTTGTGTTGAATATTAAGATGAGTCTCGTGATATTTTGTGTTTTATAAATGAGCTTGTGTGGTCTTAGAGAAACACAGTATGAAACTTTAAGTTTAATAGTGTTGCAATAGACCTGTAATTGAACTGTAAGGACTTGTTCTGTTACAAGCAGGTTGATTCATTGTGGCTACGAATAGAACCTTATCAATATCATCACACTGTAACTGTAGGCTGCTGCTGCTACATACTCTTGAGTATGTAGCGGTCAAGGGGCCAGATTCACGAAGCAGTTACGCAAGTACTTACGAACGTGTACATCTTTCCTCAAACTTTGACGGATTTGATTACATTTAATAAACAGTTGACAAGCACGAAAACTTGCCAATCAACTGTTGTTATTGTTGTAAACAGCCTCCTGGTGCTTCGGAGCTCATTAACTGTTCAATAATTGTAAACAAAGCCGCCAAAGATTGAGAAAAGATGTACAGGTTCGTAAGTGCTTGCGTAACTGCTTCGCGATCTGGTCAGGTCTCTTAGGTCTGGTCTGGTCTGGTCTTTCAGGTCTGGCCAGGTCTGGCCATCTGGTATCTAGCTTCTGAGCTAGAGAAACCAGATGACTGATGGACCAGTCCTGGTCCGGAATACTAAACTGAGGACGCCTATAATTTGTTTTTAATTAATAAACTCGTATGGTGACCGGGTATTTGGAGGCGAGAGTTTGTAGGCTGGTAGGCGTGTGCACGCTAGGTAGGCCTACTGAGAAGGTTGGTGCCCATGATAATGGAGGCTCCTAGGGCCCAGTAGGCTCAGGAACCTGCACACCAGTTGATTGACAGTTGAGAGGCGGGACCAAAGAGCCAGAGCTCAACCCCCATAAGCACAACTAGACGAGTACAACTAGGTGAGTACACACACACACACACACACACACACACACACACACACAATGCTTCAATATATCAAACATAATGAGAGGTGAGTGTGGCAGGTGGGGGCGTGGTGGAGAACCCTGGGTGTTATAGTGCCGTGTTCAGCTTCCACTAGGCTGTTATACCTCACAATAACACTGTCACCTCTAACGACCAATTGTTGATGCTCTCCACACACGTATCATCTGATGGGCAAAACTGTTCACTGAATTAAATTAACAGTTGTTTACTGTTTTTGTCAAGCAGACACTCCTTTACCCGTATTCATCACCCCCTTCTAAAGACACATACACAAACACACATAAACATACTGACAGACACACACAAGCTTAAATAAACGCTCTTATCATTTAAACATTACTCGAGTCCAGCCTTTCCTTATAGGTAGAGGAAGGGTCCAAGGAATAGAGGCCGGGCAGCTGGATCAGAGAGACGGTTACTGAGGACTACAAGAGAGGTGTGTGCGCGTGCAAGAAAGACCCGGGGCTGACGGGTATACCTGCTCCATTGTTGCTTGATTGCTGTACGAATTCCCGGCAGGAGAGGTGGAATTCATTGTCGATATTGCAAGCCATTTATGGGCCATTTTTCTTCAGTGAATTGCAAGGTTCTCACCTGTGGGGTGTTTATAGTAGTTGTGACCATTGTGGAGCAATTTTGGAAAGTAATTTCGAATAGGCTGGTCAAGATTTTTATGTCTGCTTAACCATTTAAATATATATATTTTATAGCTTAAAATATTTTTGGTATTGTTATCGATTGGATTGTGAAAGGTGAGGTTGATTTATAAGGGAGAACTTGTGTCCGTCTGTTCCATATGTGGAGCCTGATGGCAAAGGCTCTGTGTTATAGGCCATTTCTTACACCTTTACGCGAGGCTGCCTTTGTGTGCTGGCTGAAGCCTCAGTGTCATGGAGATCCCAGACGGATAAATAGCGTTAAGTACTTGCCTCAGGAAAGGCAGCCCAGCCTCGAGGATTTGTAACCCGCTTCAGTATTACGAGGCCCTAGAGACTCCGGTAGTCTCTCTCCTTCTCCCTACACCCCCCTCCCTCTCCCTACCCCTCTCTGCCTGCCCCTTTCTCTCCCTGCCCCTTTCTCTCCCTGCCCCTCTCCATACCCCCCCCCCTTCTCTCCCTACCCCCCCCCTTCTCTCTCCGAGCGGCTAAAGATCCAGCTCTTTAAGCTTTATATACTTTCTAAGTGAATGGTGCACAACGGGGCGGCAGCAGCCTACTCTAGGACTGGTCTCACGTAGACACACTGCGGTGATCTGAATGACTGAATGATCTGAATCTACTTATTTACGTTCCTGATTGTTCTGATTTTGGCTAGTGTTGAGGGTGCTAGTGACGTTATCCTTTTTAAAAGTTCCTCGTAAGTTAGGCTTGGTAGTATACTCGCCTTGAGGTGTCCCTTTATTATACACCATCCTGCTGGGCTCCCGTCTTGTGTTATAATTTTCATCACCTTACATTTGCTGGTGTTGAAATCTAGTAGCCACACGCACACACACCTGGTTAGGGCCTGGTAGCCTGGTGGATAGCGCGCAGGACTCGTAATTCTGTGGCTCGGGTTCGATTTCCGCACCAGGCAGAAACAAATTGGCAAAGTTTCTTTCACCCTGATTGCCCCTGTTACCTAGCAGTAAATAGGTACCTGTCACGGGCTGCTTCCTGGGGTGTGTGTGTGTGGTGTGAAAAAAAGTAGTAAACAGTTGATTGACAGTTGAGAGGCGGGCCGAAAGAGCAAAGCTCAACCTCCGCAAACACAACTAGGTGAATACACACACACACACACACACACACACACACACACACACACACACACACACACACACACACACACACACACACACACACACACACACACACACACACACACACACTCACACACACACACACACACACACACACACACACACACACACACACACACACACACACACACACACACTCACACACACACACACACACACACACACACACACACACACACACACACACACACACACACACACTCACACACACACACACACACACACACACACACACACACACACACACACATACACACACACACACACAAGAAGATACATCGGGTTGAGAGTACATAACATAGATGTTCTTACGTTCTTGCAAAGTCATGTTTGTTTGAAGCCCTGTAGTATGTCATTAATATAAGCGAGAAATAGGATGAGTTCCAAGCAGTAATCCTTGAGGTCCTCTGCTTGTTATCTTACTCTGGTGCGATATCTTATCCTCTCCCTGGAACCGTCTTCTCTCTGCTAGGTATCACTCACCCATCTCAGTAGTCTCTTGTGTGCTACTATGTCAAAGGCGTTTTCCAGTCCAGAAATACACAGTCTGGCCATTCGTCTTTGCCTTGTCTTGCTGCTGCTGTTGTTTTAGATTCAGCTACTGGGGACAAAAGTTCCAAGTAGCACGGGCTATGGTGATCCCGTAGTGGATTTTGTCTTGTCTTGTTTCGTTACTTTATCATGGAAATGCAGTAGGTTTGTGTGGTATGATTTCCGTTCCCTAAAGGCTTGTTGATGTTTGTTTACATATCAAATCCTCTCAAGGTTTTTAATTGTTACCATTTTTTTCCCCGAGTACCTTGCCAGGGATGCCTGGCATTAAGATGGGTTTAGTTCAGTGCCTCCTCCTTATCTTTTTTCTTGTATATTGGTACTAAATTTCTCTTCCAGCAGCTGGGCAAAAACTTGGTTCGCAATTGAATACAAAAGATCCGAGTTGCAGGTATCTTGAGGTTATCTTGAGATGATTTCGGGGCTTTTTTTTTTTTTAGTGTCCCCGCGGCCCGGTCCTCGACCAGGCCTCCTTTTTGTTACACATCCCCAGGAAGCAGCCCGTAGCAGCTGTCTAACTCCCAGGTACCTATTTACTGCTAGGTAACAGGGACATCAGGGTGAAAGAAACTCTGCCCATTTATTTTCGCTTCCACCGGGGGATCGAACTCGGAACCTCAGGACTGCGAATCCCAAGCGCTATCCACTCAGCTGTGAGGCCCCGTGTCAATAGCCTCCTACGCCAACCATCAACAACCTCATGGCGGTCAGTGTAAATATACATTTCTCAGTATGAGAAACCAGATACAATAAGTTTTCGTCTTGTTTACATATTGTAGACAGAAGCACGTGGTCTTCCCCCCCCCTTCCCACCTTTCCCCTCACGCGTGTGTGTAATAATAATACTGTTCCCGCCATTATTCTGTCCCACTGCGGCCGGCGCCTCCCCACTCTCGGCCAACTTTCCCGCCTGTCTAAACATTTGGCGGCAAGAGAGTGCCGGAATTTCCCGCCCAAACGTCAACAGAAGCGCGGCGACCTGCGGTCTGCGGTCGCCTCTTTCAGGACTGTGGTAGGGTGTAGTGGAGCCTTATAGCTCTCCATGGGGGGTTCCCAGGGTCTCCTAGCTCTAGTTGTCTCAGGGTCTCCCAGCGCTGGTTGTCCTGTCACCCTCTGTCGCTTAGAACTATACTGATACTCATTTTTTATCTAACAACAGCAGTTTGCAGGATCACTCATACACACACACACACACACACACACACACACACACACACACACACACACACACACACACACACACACACACACACACACACACACACACACACACCCACACACACACACACACACACACACACACACACACACACACACACACACACACACACACACAGGTAACTCTCACGGTCAGGGAAGGGTCCAGAACGGACCGAAACGTGGTCACTCACATTAAATACATGTATGGTGGCTTGTTTCAGCCAGGTGATTGTGGCTTGGTGTCTGCATCACCGTGTCACCTTGTTAGACTATAACATGATGAGACCTGCCGTAGGTCAGAAGCGGGCGTAGTGTACTCACCTAGTTGTGTTACCGGGGGTTGAGCTTTGGCTCTTTGGTCCCGCCTCTCTACTGTCAATCAACTGGTGTACAGATTCCTGAGCCTATTGGGCTCTTATCTTATCTTCATTTGAAACTGTGTATGGAGTCAGCCTCCACCACATCACTGAAACATCTCCTCTCTCAGTACAGGGAATTCTCCTTGCTCTATTGTGAAGACCTCCTGGATATCTCTTGATGAGTTCTTCACACACCTCCTTGTCATTCTCTGTCTCTCTCTTCTCCCTTTTTCTCACTTTCAAGAGTAACTGAGGCTCTGAGGGCAAGGCTCACATCCGTGCCGGTGTTTGTAAAGGAAAATGCATAAAGTTCGCAGACTACTCTGTACGGACCGTCAACATGTGGAATGCACTGAAAGAAGTCTTGGAAACCACCTCCGTCCACAGCCTTAATAATGCCAGATTGGACAGAATAGTAAAATTATATCACAGTAGATACAACGAGGCTAATAGACAGGACACAAAGAGCTAGACCTCACTTTCTGTAGATATTGGTAGATAAGTGTAGCGGGTGTTGAGGTGTAACTTGGCACTGGCACTCATTACACGCTGGCACCCTCGCTCCTTGCCCTCGGCACCCCTCCCTCCCTGCCCTCGGCACCCCTCCCTCCCTGCCCTCGGCACCCCTCCCTCCCTCCATCGACTCCCCTCTATCGTTCCTGGGCTTTATTTTTCTTGACACTTTCTCGCTGTTCCTGCTTCAGTTCCTCCAGGGGATTCTCGTATATTTTTGTGCCATTCTCGTTTTTTCCCGGTTGTTTCCCCCCTGGGAGTAGTAAGGCTGGGTTTATATGGATCCTTTGCGATGGAGCTTTGGTGGCTGGTGTTGTGGTGGCAAGTTTTGTTCCCAAAATTACTCCCGTAAGTTAAAGCAGGAGTTCTGCACTACTGAAGGGGGTTTATAATGAATGATATATTATGCAACTTTTTTCGAGTCTATTCGTACTGTATATTTGTACTGTACTCAACACCTCAAGGTACTCATCGTGAGTACCCATGGACGGGGAATGCCCAAGAGTGGTGAGTACCCGGAAGTAATGAGTAGGAATGGTGAGTGAGCGAGGTGGCATCACCCCCCACCCCAGACAGCATCAGTTGACAATGTCAACACACCTCATCTCCCACGGGATATCCTACACTGATGCTGCCAGGCCCCGAGCTTGCCTACACGCCTCTAGACGTTGTTCTCCTTCTGCTGGGTATTGGTATGAGTCTTCGTTAATATTATTACTATAATTATTCTTCCCGTAAAAGATGAAAAACAAAGCTCTCACAAGTCAAGCCTGGCCTCGAGCCGGGCTTGGTGGAAGTAGAAAAACTCCCAGAACCCCATCAAGCAGGTACCACGCAGGTAGCTGGTGTATTAGAATTCTTCACTGTTGTATTTAGAACATTATTTATTAGTGATATAAATTGTATTCAATATGGCTGGCTTGCGCTCTATATTGGAGCCCCTGGCTATAATACATCGTTTGAAAATGATTGCTCGGGTAGATTTAATTAGTCTTATTGATATAAATTTGACTTGTGGCAGGTACTGTTCACTTGGAGGTGTTGATGACCGGTCACACCTGCAGGAGGCTCGCACATCAATAGTGGCCGTGCGGGTCCCTGAGGCTGCCCGGACCCATGGGTGTGTGGGGCACAATTACTCGTTAGTTGATCAGTTTTTAATTAAGGATGGTGTGGTGTGAAGGTGGTGATGTGTGAGGTGTATACCAGGCCTGGGCCCTGGTCTGCTGCCTGGTATACTCATCACACTCTCTCTCTGTCTGTCTCTCTCTCTCTCTCTCTCTCTCTCTCTCTCTCTCTCTCTCTCTCTCTCTCTCTCTCTCTCTCTCTCTCTCTCTCTCTCTCTCTCTCTCTCTCTCTCTCTCTCTCTCTCTCTCTCTCTCTCTCTCTCTCTCTCTGTCTCTGTCTCTCTCTCTCTCTCTCTCTCTCTCTCTCTCTCTCTCTCTCTCTCTCTCTCTCTCTCTCTCTCTCTCTCTCTCTCTCTCTCTCTCTCTCTCTCTCTCTGTCTCTCTCTGTCTCTCTCTCTCTCTCTCTCTCTCTCTCTCTCTCTCTCTCTCTCTCTCTCTCTCTCTCTCTCTCTCTCTCTCTCTCTCTCTCTGTCTCTCTCTGTCTCTCTCTCTCTCTCTCTCTCTCTCTCTCTCTCTCTCTCTCTCTCTCTCTCTCTCTCTCTCTCTCTCTCTCTCTCTCTCTCTCTCTCTCTCTCTCTCTCTCTCTCTCTCTCTTTTCCCAGCCCCTCCTGACCTAATAATTGTCCAGAAATTGTTGATCAAATAATTCATTCGTGTTCAGATATCTATAAATTCGTTCCGCGTCGTTTTAATAGTTGCTGGAGGCTCGTGGCGGGCACAGCGCTGGGGGATGCCTAGACCTACACGAACTGAGCCCCGCTATAGTCTTAGTATGGAACCCGAATCAATTATCGGCAGCAGTTAGTTTTGTGTTGTACTAAACACCCATTGCCCCCTATAACCTCTCCCTTGTAAGTGGCGGCATTTTACAAGGACCGCATCGGTATTATTGATCAGGATCTGATAGTGATCCCCTCCCTCACTCTCACTCTCCCTCCCTCTCTCTCTCCCTTACTCTCTCCCTCCTGCTCTTTGCTCAGTTAGGTACAGTTGTTTATTTTGATGCAGGGTCGTTAAGCGTGATTTAATCAAAGGCGGTTCGGGGGACTTATCTCTCGCGTCGGCAAAATGTACTTTTGTATCGGGTCATTCCGGGTTCAGAGTTAGATGTGTGATTTGTGATTGCAACGAAGTGTTTTGTATTGCAAGTTGGGGTATTGTATTTGCTGAGGCGCGCGCTGATGTATTGTGAGGCGCTCTCTTCTCTCTCTCTTTGTTTATCTTCGTGTGTCTCGCTCTTTCCTCTTTCTTCACCATCTCGCCTCTCTGATCTCTCTCCTCTTTCGTTTCTCTTCTTTCTATTTTGTCTTTGTTATCTTCTTTTAATGTTTTCTTCTGTCTCCCTCTTTCTTTATCATCTCGTCTCTTTGATGTCTCTTCTCTTTCGTTTCTCTTCTTACTATTTTCTCTTTGTTATCTTCTGTTTGTGTTTCCCCTCTCTCTCCTTTGTCTCCCTAAGATGAGGGTTTTATTGCATAAACATTCCTTTATGAATTCTGCCTCCTCGGTGTCCTTCTAATGCTGTATATTAAGATGCTTGGCTCTGAAGCCGATAAGTTCTTGGTCATATAGGTGTCTCGTCTAATTAGTCCAAAGCTACATTCCCGTCAGGTGTAGTGTGGCTGCAGTGTAGCCATCTGTGGACCAAAGCTGGCTCGATTTGTTGAATATCTCCTTGTTGCCAGAACGTGCTCTAAATGCCAGTCCTGCTAGGAATGAATTATTCCTGGAGTGAACGTTTTAGATGATGAGTGCAGCTGTTTCTGGCTGAGCGTCTTGGGTTGTAACAGCCGTCTTTAGGTAACAATCCATCCGCTAATTGGCTGACGCAGCACCAGACGCCCAATTTCATCTTCCCGCGTGATGCCTGCATCTTATTGGCCCTGATGTGTCACGTGACTGACGGGAGATGCAAGTGAAGACTTGAGTACGTAGATAACACATCAGACAGGAACTCTGGGAAGTGAGAGACGTGTACTCCAGGTAGAGACTTGAGTACATTTGCTCTTGACAGTAACTCTTAACAGTGGTCCTGTACACAGTCTAAAGAGTTTGGTTCCCAACCGCTTAAAGGCTCAAAGAGTTAGGGTCCCTCCTGAAGGCCCAGAGTTAGGGTCCCTCCTGAAGGCCCAGAGTTAGGGTCCCTCCTGAAGGGGCAGAGTTAGGGTCCCTCCTGAAGGGGCAGAGTTAGGGTCCCTCCTGAAGGCCCAGAGAGTTAGGGTCCCTCCTGAAGGCCCAGAGAGTTAGGGTCCTTCCTGAAGGCCCAGAGAGTTAGGGTCCCTCCTGAAGGACCAGAGTTAGGGTCTCTCCTGAAGGCCCAGAGTTAGGGTCCCTCCTGAAGGGCCAGAGTTAGGGTCCCTCCTGAAGGCCCACAGTTAGGGTCCCTCCTGAAGGCCCACAGTTAGGGTCCCTCCTGAAGGCCCAGAGAATTAGGGTCCCTCCTGAAGGACAGTGGCAACGTCAGCGTTGCTTGGTCACGCACTAACGCTCCGCTACGCCCTTCCTTGCCTTGTTAATCAGCTCTATAGTTGAGCCGCGTGTTAATGATCACTAGAGTTAACATCTGAACCATTTGGGAGCTTAAGGCGGCGGCCGCTCACTATGAGCAGAGTCAGCCCTGGGGAGACGGCGGCTGAGCGGACAGAACACTGGACGCGTGATCCTGTGGTCCCGGGTTCGATCCTGGGCGCCGGCGAGAAACGATAGGCAGAGTTTCTTTCACCCTGATGCCCCCCTGTTACCTAGCAGTAAATAGATACCTGGGAGTTAGTCAGCTGTCATGGGCTGCTTCCTGGGGATGGAGGCCTGGTCGAGGACCGGGCCGCGGGACACTAAAGCCCCGAAATCATCTCAAGATAACTATCTCAAGATAGCCCCCAACGCTCTAATTGTCACGTCGTCTTCAGCTTGTTGTATGGTTATCTTGAGGTTATCTTGAGATGATTTCGGGGCTTTAGTGTGGAGTAATTCGTGCATTTGTGTGGGCTTGTTAGGGTTGACTGGCTGCAAGTGATTCAGGAGATATTGGCCACTTGACATCTTTATGAGTTGTTTAGTTAGGTGAGGGCGGGACGAGGGTGTCTGGAGGCTGGTGTAAGATGTCGTAAGTCATGGCTCGCCAGGACCAGCGTATCTCGCATCTGCCTTTAAGGTAGAGTAAATATAACTTGTGATTAGCTTACCGGCCGGTTGTCCCTTTGCTTCCTGACCCACCCTGTCTTCCTCCTCCCCCACCCACCCCCCACCCTGCCCCGGCCTCGTTACAACCCAACTGCCTCGTTATAACTCTCTTCCAGTCGTATAACACATCTCTTATAAGACTCTGCCAGGAGTTGTTGTTGTATTGTTGAAATATACACAGGTGTGGCTAGTGGTTGTGGTGGTGGTGTTGTGGTGTGGTTCCTTCACCGCACGGAGCCACACCCTGCTAGCTACCCTACCTGCACCCTCCCCCCCTCCCCTCAGCCCTGAAGTCATGGCTGACTGACACCTTAAAATGTCAGTTTTCCGGAAGCTGTAGTTTTACCTCCAGTAGCCATCAACACGTCTGTTTGTGTTACTTGGCGTGAGGGAGGAGGGCGGGGGGGGGGGGGGGGGAGAGTAGGGGGTGATGGGAGAGTAGGGGGGGTGAGGGAGGGGTCCCAGATATGGGAGAGAGAGAGAGAGAGAGAGAGAGAGAGAGAGAGAGAGAGAGAGAGAGAGAGAGAGAGAGAGAGAGAGAGAGAGGGAGAGAGAGAGAGAGAGGAGGTTATGGGACTTATCTTAATAGGATATTATATTTTTTACGGTAATTATCATTAATAATTAGGGTGGTGATTATGCTTTATTGAATAGTGGCGGTGGGAGGCTTAGGCGGCGTTGTGTACTGGAGGTAAGTTTACCTGTAGACTGGAACGTAGACCAAACTAAGTAGTTTGGAGAAGGTAACATAACAGGTGGATCATCCTACCCTCCAGCTCCTCCACCACTGGTACTGGAGGCTGGTCAAAACACCTCCACCACTGGTACTGGAGGGTGGTCATAACTCCTCCACCACTGGTACTGGAGGCTGGTCAAAACACCTCCACCACTGGTACTGGACATAACACCTCCACCACTGGTACTGGAGGCTGGTCAAAACACCTCCACCACTGGTACTGGACATAACACCTCCACCACTGGTACTGGACATAACACCTCCACCACTGGTACTGGACATAACACCTCCACCACTGGTACTGGAGGCTGGTCAAAACACCTCCACCACTGGTACTGGTCAAAACACCTCCACCACTGGTACTGGTCAAAACACCTCCACCACTGGTACTGGTCAAAACACCTCCACCACTGGTACTAAAGGGTCAGTGAGAGAGCCTGAAGAGATGAATGACAGCTAAGACCCTTCACAGGTGTATGGGTGATTGACAGACACCTGAGAGACGTATGGGTGAGTGAAGGACCCTACAAGATCATGGGTCTGGTGGGAGTATATATAAGGAGTGACGGTGGTGGTGTAGCCGGCAGTATGGGGGTCGGGGTGTAAGTGATTTATCACTACCCGGTGCCACAGTTGCAAGGCCAAGATGGATGTCATATATATGTGGCTCTTGGCTGGTTTTGGTGGTGCTGGGGGCCCTACAAAGCTGTCTTCCTCGACCTCTTATGAGAGGTCCTGGGGCCAGATTCACGAAAGCACTTAAGCAAACACTTACGAACCTGTACATCTTTTTTCAATCTTTGGCGGTTTTGTTTACAATTATTAAACAGTTAATGAGCTTCGAAGTACCAGGAGGCTGTTTATAACAATAACAACAGAGGAATGGGAAGTTTTCATGCTTGTAAACTGTTTAATAAATGTAACCAAAACCGTCAAAGATTGAGGAAAGATGTACACGTTCGTAAATGCTTGCGTAAGTTCTTTCGTGAATCTGGCCCCAGGCTGGTCAACTGCATCACATTATCCGGTGAAAGTGTTGACCTGGTGAATGCGCAGATAATATCGGCTCATGCAATTCATTTAATGAAATATCTAAATTATTGAGAACACTTTAAATCCCTTAAATTGCAATTCCTGGGACGCAGGCAAGAGTTATTCGTGGGTGTCTTGTCTATAGCTGGAGAACATTACAGGGAATGTTTCCGAGGCAGAAATATATCCGTTCCAGAACTGATTGCCACAGACCACAGTCATGTTGAAAACGGAATTTGGTAAGCACCTTAAAAGGCTACTTGATCAGTCAGGCTGTGGGGCTTACGTCAGACGCAAACACTAGAGAGACAGAGAGAGAGAGAGAATGGAATGGAATGGAACTATAAGGAGAAAGCGCCAAGCTATTACGGCTATATAGCACTGGGAAGGGGTCAGGAAAAGGATTTGGGATGGGACGGGGGGAAGCAAGGAATGGTGCCCAACCACTTGTGGACGGTCGGGGATTGAACGCCGACCTGCATGAAGCGAGACCGTCGCTCTACCGCCCAGCCCAAGTGGTTGGACAAAGAGAGAGACAGAGAGAGAGAGAGGGAGATATTAGACCTATAAGACCAGCCCTCGTTACAAGGACTGGGTAATGAGTGTGGCCAGTTTATGGAGGTATGAAAGTTGCCTAATCGCGTCTAGAGCAACATTCACCGGAGGGTAACCGACCCATCCCGGGGCTGTTGTTATGTATCGATGAATGCTAATTACTCATAATTGAAAAAGATAAGGATTTATTATTTATGAAAGCTGTATATAAATCTTGTCTTAACATTTTTTTAAGTTAATGTCTTGACCCTCTTATATTGACCCGACTGGCGGTACTGATGAAAGAATTAATTAAAAATGCCGAAACTTTGGAAATCATTATGAGAAAATGGCGATATAGTATTATTTATGCGTTATGTTTAGAAGGGGAGAGAGAGAGAGAGAGAGAGAGAGAGAGAGAGAGAGAGAGAGAGAGAGAGAGAGAGAGAGAGAGAGAGAGAGAGACCCAGTAAGAGAGAGAGAGAGAGAGAGAGAGAGAGAGAGAGAGAGAGAGAGAGAGAGAGAGAGAGAGAGAGAGAGAGAGAGAGAGAGAGAGAGAGAGAGAGAGAGGAGAGAGAGAGACGAGGATAATTATTAACCCCTACTGTATGCCGGTTCCCATAAAACACAGCTGTAGTCATGACTTCTGACCACAGGTTTAACCCAGAGGAAATAGTGTAATTAAAAAAGGTGACTTCTAATCTCTGAAGGAGATATAAGCCGTCGAGTACACTGACAACCATCATAGACACCTTGACAGTATGGTTCTCACCTCACGCTGAACAACCACATGAACAAGGACATGAACACACTTCAAGAACCTAAGAGTGCACAAAATGAGAGCGCCAGAATTGTTCATTTTGAACGCAAGAGGAACGACATGATAGGCGGAGCAGAACGCGCGCTTATAGCTCTCACTTCCATGTAGTTACCGAGATATGAATAGTGATTAGTAAGTAATAACTGCAGAAACTTAGCGTCTTGGGAGGCGGAGGGACATAACTGCCTTAACATATACATCTTATCCCATTATTGGGTGAAAAAACATTGTGTTACGGAATGATATAAGTTTTCCAAGCATAATAAGCAGCCTACTTAGACCAGTAGGTCGTAGATGGACACAAGCACTACTACACACCTGTCACAGGTAAGCTTGGGACCACAAGCACTACTACACACCTGTCACAGGTAAGCATGGGGACCATAAGCACTACTACACACCTGTCACAGGTAAGCATGGGGACCATAAGCACTACTACACACCTGTCACTGGTAAGCATGAGACCACAATCACTACTACACACCTGTCACAGGTAGGTTTTGAGTGGCGTTAATTTACATTACATACAGTCGCACATACAACAAACAAATCCCTCGAGTCTATCATTTACTTCAATTAAATTTTAGCATCTTGTATTCAAGTGTAAATGTTATACAAATCCTCTGAGAATATGTCGGCTTAATTAACATATCTTAATTGTCATAGGGGCCTGACAGCTGAGTGGACAGCGCTCTGAATTCGTTGTCCTGAGGTTCCGGGTTCGATTCCCGGTGGAGGCAGAGTTTCTTTCACCCTAATTGTTCCCCTTAGCAGTAAATAGGTACCTGGGAGTAAGACAGCTGCTACGGGCTGCTTCCTGGGGAATATGTAACAAAAAGGATGCCTGGTCGAGGACCGGGCCGCCAAGCCCCGAAATCATCTCAAGATAACCTCAAGATAGATCATTAATTACCATATCTGCATCTTTTTATGATAACTAACTACGAACAACAATAGTGTTTGCTTAGATATACCATGAGGTTACCTTGAGGTGCTTCCGGGGCTTAGCGTCCCCGCGGCCCGGTCGTCGACCAGGCCTCCTGGTTGCTGGACTGATCAACCAGGCTGTTGGACGCGGCTGCTCGCAGGCTGACGTATGAGTCACAGCCTGGTTGATCAGGTATCCTTTGGAGGTGTATAAGTGGATATAAGTTGAAGAGCAAAATGTTCGGTTTCATAAACAACTAGAGGGTGCCTTTGTGGAGTTGTTTTGTTTACAGTATAATTTACCAGTTACCCTTCAAATTGTATTATAAATTCTAAGATTTATATTATAAATTTATTGTATTATAATCCTTTACTCATCACAATCGACTTGAGAAGGGTCCAGGACGGACCGAAACGTCGTCGTCCCTTCACTTTCTAGTGTGTGGTTTACCTGGTTGATACCTGGTTGATGGGGTTCTGCGAGTGTTTCTACTCCCCAAGCCCGGCCCGAGGCCAGGCTTGACTTGTGAGAGCTTGGTCCACCAGGCTGTTGCTTGGGAGTGTTGTACATGCTACTATGGCGGTGTGTCCACTCACAGGATGAGTGACGCTGCCCAATAAACTCGCCCCTCGGGGCAAAATTTAAATTTAATTTTAAGAGCTGGAGGCAGCAGGGGAGAGGCCTGGCAGGCACTCCCTACACACACACACACACACACACACACACACACACACACACACACACACACACACACACACACACACACACACACACACACACACACACACACACACACACACACACACACACACACACACACACACACACACACACCAGTGATATATGACCTGCCGGGGGGGAGGGGGGGGGGACCCACATCGCCAACAAATGACACCATCGATCACCATTATCTCACCATCAAGCCTCCGCGAATACGTCCTGGTGTCCGTCAAGGCATTAGCACGTGTCTTAGCTCTTAGGCTCCGCCTGCCTGGAGATCTCACGGCCTCCAGCCCTGCACTTAGAGCGGCTGGCAATCAACACAGTGATTGAGGAGGACTAGAGGGAGTCCCTGTTAATGCCTGCACTTTGAGGCGATTAAATTTCAATGATGGGATCGTCGCCCATTAGCCCAGTTGGCGCGGGTAAGGCTATCAGCCCATTAGCAGGAGGAGCATCTGTGATGTAAACACTGCCCGGCCTCTCCACCCACCGCAGACCGCAGACCTGTCGTTCATCACCCACAGCAGACCGCAGCCTCACGTTCATCACCCACCGCAGACTTCTCGTTCATCACCCAGCGCAGACCTCTCGTTCATCACCCACCGCAGACCTCTCGTTCATCACCCACCGCAGACTTCTCGTTCATCACCCACCGCAGACCTCTCGTTCATCACCCACCGCAGACCTCTTGTTCATCACCCACCGCAGACCTCTCGTTCATCACCCACCGCAGACCTCTTGTTCATCACCCACCGCAGACCTCTTGTTCATCACCCACCGCAGACCTCTCGTTCATCACCCACCGCAGACCTCTCGTTCATCACCCACCGCAGACCTCTCGTTCATCACCCACCGCAGACCTCTCGTTCATCACCCACCGCAGACCTCTTGTTCACCACCCACCGCAGACCTCTCGTTCATCACCCACCGCAGACCTCTTGTTCACCACCCACCGCAGACCTCTCGTTCATCACCCACCGCAGACCTCTCGTTCATCACCCACCGCAGACCTCTCGTTCATCACCCACCGCAGACCTCTTGTTCACCACCCACCGCAGACCTCTCGTTCATCACCCACCGCAGACCTCTTGTTCACCACCCACCGCAGACTTCTCGTTCATCACCCACCGCAGACCTCACGTTCACCACCCACCGCAGACTTCTCGTTCATCACCCACCGCAGACCTCACGTTCATCACCCACCGCAGACCTCTCGTTCATCACCCACCGCAGACCTCTCGTTCATCACCCACCGCAGACCTCTCGTTCATCACCCACCGCAGACCTCTCGTTCATCACCCACCGCAGACCTCTTGTTCATCACCCACCGCAGACCTCTTGTTCATCACCCACCGCAGACCTCTTGTTCATCACCCACCGCAGACCTCTCGTTCATCACTCACCGCAGACCTCTTGTTCACCACCCACCGCAGACCTCTTGTTCATCACCCACCGCAGACCTCTTGTTCATCACCCACCGCAGACCTCTCGTTCATCACCCACCGCAGACCTCTCGTTCATCACCCACCGCAGACCTCTCGTTCATCACCCACCGCAGACCTCTTGTTCATCACCCACCGCAGACCTCTCGTTCATCACCCACCGCAGACCTCTTGTTCATCACCCACCGCAGACCTCTTGTTCATCACCCACCGCAGACCTCTCGTTCATCACCCACCGCAGACCTCTCGTTCATCACCCACCGCAGACCTCTCGTTCATCACCCACCGCAGACCTCTCGTTCATCACCCACCGCAGACCTCTTGTTCACCACCCACCGCAGACCTCTCGTTCATCACCCACCGCAGACCTCTTGTTCACCACCCACCGCAGACCTCTCGTTCATCACCCACCGCAGACCTCTCGTTCATCACCCACCGCAGACCTCTCGTTCATCACCCACCGCAGACCTCTTGTTCACCACCCACCGCAGACCTCTCGTTCATCACCCACCGCAGACCTCTTGTTCACCACCCACCGCAGACCTCTCGTTCATCACCCACCGCAGACCTCTTGTTCATCACCCACCGCAGACCTCTTGTTCACCATCCACCGCAGACCTCTTGTTCACCATCCACCGCAGACCTCTTGTTCATCACCCACCGCAGACCTCTTGTTCATCACCCACCGTAGACCTCTTGTTCACCATCCACCGCAGACTATTCTTATATTGATCTATTCTTGTAACATAAAGAGGGCATGGAGAGTATCTTTTATAACGTGAAGATGTCTCGGAGAATATCCAGGATATCTCAGAAAGTAACTTTAGTGTAGAAATATTATGAAGAAAGTTACCAGTGACTATTTTTCCATTGAAGAAGCGTGTACTCACCTACTTGTACTCACCTAGTTGTGTTTGCGGGGGTTGAGCTCTGGCTCTTTGGTTCCGCCTCTCAAGTGTCAATCAACTGGTGTACAGATTCCTGAGCCTATTGGGCTCTATCATATCTACATTTAAAACTGTGTATGGAGTCAGCCTCCACCACAACACTACTTAATGCATTCCATTTGTTAACTAACCCGACACTGAAAAAATTCTTTCTAACGTCTGTGTGGCAAAGTGTCAGAGTTCCAACTGGGAGTTTACAAAGCCAGGCAGGAGAAAGTTTGTTTATGAAAACTGATTCACACCAAAGTTTCAAGTCATTACACAGCAAGTAACGTGTCTTTGATTTCAATTATAAATGACAGAAATATTCTGCACATGCGGTGGGATCGAACTTGCGTTTCTGGACTCCCAAGACACACTGCCGACTGGACTGCGATGAGTTTAATATTTTCTCATCGATACATCACAATCTTTGGATATAATTTTGCTTAAATTGTATTTGTTTTTGAAACAATACAAAATATTGATCAAATACAACTATACACCACCACCCAGCAGACTGCAAGAACGTGATGTTGTATCAGGTCACTAATATTCTTCGTACTGGTAAGTTCCGTCAAAAATATTGATATATTATAGCAAAATGTTCGCTACACTAAATGTTCATTTATGGTAAGGTAAGACCTTACCATACCATAGGCCATAGACCTTACCATACCATAAGATCTTACCATAAATGTTAAGATGTCACGATTGGACAATAAGAATATGGCATCTCTGTCAGTCTTGGGATGCTGATTTCATCTCATTGTCCTGACTCTGTCTTTTCTCAAGATGCAGTTGTTTTTCTCTCAATAAGATGTTGCTGTGTAGGGGGGATACACATACGGAATATGTAACCATAGAAAATAATATATATATATATATATATATATATATATATATATATATATATATATATATATATATATATATATATATATATATATATATATATATATATGTCGTACCTAGTAGCCAGAACGCACTTCTCAGCCTACTATGCAGAGCCCGATTTGCCTAATAAGCCAAGTTTTCCAGAATTAATATATTTTCTCAAATTTTTTTCTTATGAAATGATAAAGCTACCCATTTCATTATGTATGAGGTCAATTTTTTTTTATTGGAGTTAAAATTAACGTAGATATATGACCGAACCTAACCAACCCTACCTAACCTAACCTAACCTAACCTATCTTTATAGGATAGGTTGGGTTAGGTAGCCGAAAAAGTTAGGTTAGGTTAGGTTAGGTAGGTTAGGTAGTCGGAAATACATTAATTCAAGAAAACTTGGCTTACTAGGCAAATCGGGCCGTGCATAGTAGGCTGAGAAGTGCGTTCTGGCTACTAGGTACGACATATATATATATATATATATATATATATATATATATATATATATATATATATATATATATATATATATATATATATATATATATATATATATAAAATGTTTGCCTTGGCCATTATGATAATATTTGATCGCCATGTAGAAGATGGGATTGAACGTTGATGTTGTTTGTGTGTTGTGAGTGCACACATCTTTGTGTTGAGTGCACGTCCCACATGGAGCTCATGTGGTCGCCACAACAAATGTTTTGCATGTTTGGAGCCACATATATAATCTGCCAGAATCAGCGTTATACCTTTATGTTCATGGCTTTATTTTTATTTTTTTTTGCCTAAGTCGTTAGATACTAATTACGTGTAAATGATCCATTCGTTACCAATTCCTGATGTCGGGGACAGGAAGCCTGTAGTTAGACCTAGTTAGCCTGTAGGCCCTAGGTCTCCGTAGGGGCCTATAGGATGCAACTCACAATAGTTGCCTAAGTCCCGGGTACAAATATAACTACTAGGTGAACAGTTGCATCAGATGAAAGGAACCGTGCCTATGGCAGGGGAATTGAACCCGGATCAATCGATTGTGAGCCGAGGACGTAGACCACTGTGCTATACATTAACCATTCCGAGTAAACGCAGGTTAGGCTTCAGATGCGCGCACCTGCGAGGCTCTTTAGTATCTCACTTCTCTTCGCTCAGCCCCACGTGTCGTGCCTGAGGCCAGGACGATAACAAACGAAGTACTGTGAACCAGCCCGCGACGGGGGCGCCCGAGAGGCCCCCCTCCCCCTCCCTGTTCCTTTACTGTTTCTTAATAAGAAAGTGGAGGCGCTTGGGCAGGATGTGAAGGAACAGTGTCTTGTGGCGTAATGGATCACCTGAGTGTCCTCAGGTACAGCTGGAGGCGAGTCTTGGACACTACTCTCCTGGCACCAGCTGGGCCTACTGTGCCTCCCCTGGCACCAGCTGGGCCTCCTGTGCCTCCCCTGGCACCAGCTGGGCCTACTGAGCCTCCCCTGGCACCAGCTGGGCCTACTGTGCCTCCCCTGGCACCAGCTGGGCCTACTGTGCCTCCCCTGACACCAGCTGGGCCTATTGTGCCTCCCCTGGCACCAGCTGAGCCTACTGTGCCACCCCTGGCACCAGCTGGGCCTACTGAGCCACCCCTGGCACCAACTGGGCCTACTGTGTCTCCCCTGGCACCAGCTGGGCCTCCTGTGTCTCCCCTGGCACCAGCTGGGCCTCCCCTGGCACCAGCTGGGCCTACTGTGCCACCCCTGGCACCAGCTGAGCCTACTGTGCCACCCCTGGCACCAGCTGGGCCTCCTGTGCCTACCCTGGCACCAGCTGGGCCCCCCACCTACCAGCAGTTGGCACCATCCTCCCTAGACTTCCAGCTGGCGTGTAACAGGTGGTGGCGCAGCTGGTGCTGAGTCAGTAACTTGGGACAACCCGGAAACAACAACAGTCTGGTGGAACGGTATGTATCGAGCACAACTGACTGGCTTTAACCTGTGTTCTCATATTGTTAATTCTCTGTTTCTCTTCCTATCTTTATCTTATTTCTCCTCCTCCTTGCATCATCTCTGTATTATCTAGTGTTCGCTTATTGTTACAGGGGAATTAAGGGGAAGGAGAAGGGTGGTGGTGCCAGCCCGTCCTCCTAAAGTGCCCCAACGTCATGAAACTGTCGTTCTAAAGTGCCCCCCCTTATCTTAACCTTCCAGAGGACCCACAACAGAAAACGGGATAGTATGTCACTTTCGCCAGCCGCTCGTCAAGCACACGACCAAACTACGACGTTGGCACAACGTTTGAACCAGTTTTAGCACCTCACAAGTTGTAACAACGTCCTAATCCGTCATAAAAACGTCATTTCAAGATGTAACAACCTTATTACCAGTTGTAACAAGCGGGAAAATAGGGACAGTTTCGTTTTTTGTTTGTAGGGCGCTGCACCACTTTGTAGTACGACTTATTTTGTTGTTTGCCTTGGGAAAAGTGCACGTCAGAATGCGACGTTGTGTTAGGAGGTCGGGTTGGGGTTGTTGGGCCCCAGGCTGTGCGCGTGCGCCTGGGTGCGCTACACCTCAGTATTCAGACTGGGGGCTCCCGGCAACTTGTTCATAAGGAAGCATGTTAATTGTTACATTTTGTGAGGGAGCAGCATGCACGCACGCGCGCGCGCACACACACACCACACACACACACACACACACACACACACACACACACACACACACACACACACACACACACACACACACACACACACACACACACACACACACACACGTCTCGCCTGTGAAAGAGGTGACATGAGAAGAAGGCATCGGGGCTGAGAGCAGCCTCTTGGGTTGCTGGTAAGAAAGTTGCGTGTACTGTAAGGTGTACAGGAGAGAACTATCGCGGGGAAAGCGCCAAGCCATTACGACTATATAGCACTGGGAAGGGATCAGGATTGGGGATTGGGAAGGAATGGTGCCCAACCACTTGTGGACGGTCGGGGATTGAACGCCGACCTGCAACTGTAGGGTTGCAGATCACACAGTATGGGGGTGGAAGGAACATTGTTGCTGCTGCAACAGCCAGAAGCAGCGAGATTATTGTGCACCTCATACCTATCCTGTGAGCGGTAGCGCAAAAAGGATGACAGAGGGCATAAAAGACATTAATGAGTCCTCAGAATAGGTGTGCACCTATTCTGCACACCTTCTGTTTATAATAACCAGTAACAACATTTTTGCCCTGCACCATCTATGAATATCCAATATATCATTATACACAGGCAAGTCTGTTTATTTTGTGTTAATGCATCAAATCATTCTGAGGCAGTGTGGTGATATCCGGGTTGAGAGTGAGGTGGGAGTGAGGGTAGAATGTCACCAGAGAGCTGTACCACCACCGTAACGGTACGGGGGGGGGGGGCAGGTACTGAGTGCCAGGGGTACTGAGTGCCAGGCACCCTCCGCTCCGTGAAGGCTGTCAATCTCCGTTTAAACTCGAGTGAAAAACAAATTGTTTACTACGTTTGAAGAAGATTTGTAACGAGACAGGAGGGAGTGTAAGACATATAAGTTCGCAGGTGTAGGTTGTGGTGTGGTGGGGCAGCTTAGTCTAAGGCAAGAACTGTGCGGCGGATATTACCTCGTCTTCTTTTTCTTTGTGTGTCATCTTGAAGAACGGTGAAGGTGGGATGGTGGTGGTGTGTGTGTGTGTGTGTGTGTGTGTGTGTGTGTGTGTGTGTGTGTGTGTGTGTGTGTGTGTGTATGTGTATGTGTATGTGTGTGTGTGTGTGTGTGTGTGTGTATGTGTGTGTGTGTGTGTGTGTGTGTGTGTGTGTGTGTGTGTGTGTGTGTGTGTGTGTGTGTATGTGTGTGTGTGTGTGTGTGTGTGTGTGTGTGTGTGTGTGTGTGTGTGTGTGTGTGTGTGTTATATGTGAGTCTCTCTCTCTCTCTCTCTCTCTGTCACACACACACACACACACACACACACACACACACACACACACACACACACACACACACACACACACACACACACACACACACACACACACACACACACATGTGTGGGTGTGTGTAGCCTCGTAGCCTGGTGGATAGCGCGCAGGACTCGTAATTCTGTGGCGCGGGTTCGATTCCCGCACGAGGCAGAAACAAATGGGCAAAGTTTCTTTCACCCTGAATGCCCCTGTTACCTAGCAGTAAATAGGTACCTGGGAGTTAGTCAGCTGTCACGGGCTGCTTCCTGGGGTGTGTGTGTGTGGTGTGGGGAAAAAAAAAGTAGTTAGTAAACAGTTGATTGACAGTTGAGAGGCGGGCCGAAAGAGCAAAGCTCAACCCCCGTAAAAACACAACTAGTAAACACACACACACACACACACACACACACACACACACACACACACACACACACACACACACACACACACCCACCCACCCACCCACCCACCCACACCCACACGTATAAGAATGCGTAGCATGCATCTTGCATACACTAACAATCAACTATCACTGAATTAATGAATAACAAACACGGATCAGCTTGAGCGTGTTTTAACATCTACTTCCAAGTTAACGTATTGACCATACCCACAAGAGTCGTATGATCTCTTGACCTGTAAATCACCGAGTTATTAGTCAGGTCAATACCGCCGGCTCACCTCAACACGGCCCCTCCAAAAAAACACCCATCAACACATGTTTAAATGAATCAGGTGGTATGTTTGGGGCCCTGAGCGCGCATAATGAGGTAGAGGTGTTGAGGGCCCCTCATATCCACCGCCCTGGGGGTCCCCTTCCCCCTCATATCCACCGCCCTGTGGGGCCCCTTCCCCCCTCATATCCACCGCCCTGTGGGGCCCCTTCCCCCCTCAAATCCACCGCCCTGTGGGGGTCCCTTCCCCCTCATATCCACCGCCCTGTGGGCCCCCATCTGTGTTATAAGAATTATTGCTTTTGGAGGAGAAGTTGGAGAGTCCGTGTGAGATGCAGTGCGGGGTCGGACTACCCTCCTGGACCCCAGTTTGGTCAAGCGTTCATGTCAAGATGTAAACCCAAGTTTTAAGGAGGTTGTTGCACGTCTGGGAGTGTGCAGTAAGCAACGGTTAGTGAGCTAATGAGATGGTTGTAGAATTCGGAGATTGTAATTGGCTATACAAAAAGTACCAGTGTTCAACAACGCTCCAGTATGGTGCATGGTGGGTATGGGTAAGGGTTGTAGGGTATGGTGAAGGGGGAGGTAAGGGGGGGAGGGGGCATCGTAGGGGTCACAGGTAGCTGTCAGGCCACGAGATAGTGACCATAAAAGGCTGTCACTATGCCCACTACACACCCCAGACTATTAATTATGGCGGCGGTCAACCCCCACCTTGGTGAATTTTAGGGTACGTGGGCACAGATAACAGGAAACCCAGCGGGGGCACGACACAGTTATCTGCGAGGTACAGACAGACAATGCTTATTTACTCTTAAGGTCTATTTGCATACAGATAATTGTAACACAGCAGGGTTGACCTTAACTACAACACAAGACGCTCAGCCGTCAATATCCCCATATGGCTAAGCCATCGATTTGTGATTTGAACTACAAATGACCACAATTTGGCAATATATTGGCCATTGTCCATATTTTATCTTGACTTTTGGTCCATATAAAAAAGCATCATTCTCATGAACGTTCCTCCATCAGCGTTCATTCGATCCTAGTCTGACTCGCGTATGGAACACGTTCTCGCAGTACACAGGTACTGACGGAACAAGGTCAACTGACCACACAAAGGCTCTCCTATACAGTCGGCTCCAACCTCACCATATACACAATATAATTATGTTGTGCATATACAAGAAGGTACAATAGATTGTGAGTAAGCCACTATAACACATATAGTGCTTATATACCTGAAGAAACTGTAGCACTCGTCTTGTTAAATGTGTTTCAATGGCAAGATCTTAAACAGGGTGATGCAGTATAACAGCTTTCAGCCTCAAATATTCAGTTACACGTGAATGCTATTTCTAATGATGCAAAGCCTTAGGTAAAAAAAAAAAGTGTGACGGAAGTTAGGAAGGAAGAGGAAGGGAGGAAAGGAAGGAAGAGGGAAGGAGGAAAGGAAAGAAGGGAGAGTGAATCAGGTGGGGCAGATCAGAGCAGTTTGGGCTTGAGAGCCCTGGACCACGAGAGGTGAAGTTATCTGGTGAGTGAAGTATTGTCTGAGGTCAGGCCCCTGAACCTCCACCACCTGTTCCTCAACCACCTTGTTAGTACAGAGGGGCCATCAGAGGCGCTGGGGCCATCAGAGTCGCTGGGGCCATCAGAGGCGCTGGGGCCATCAGAGTCGCTGGGGCCATCAGAGGCGCTGGGGCCATCAGAGTCGCTGGGGCCATCAGAGGCGCTGGGGCCATCAGAGTCGCTGGGGCCGTCAGAGTCGCTGGGGCCATCAGAGGCGCTGGGGCCGTCAGAGGCGCTGGGGCCATCAGAGGCGCTGGGGCCATCAGAGGCGCTGGGGCCATCAGAGGCGCTGGGGCCATCAGAGTCGCTGGGGCCATCAGAGTCGCTGGGGCCGTCAGAGTCGCTGGGGCCATCAGAGTCGCTGGGGCCATCAGAGGCGCTGGGGCCATCAGAGACGCTGGGGCCGTCAGAGTCGCTGGGGCCATCAGAGTCGCTGGAACCACCAGAGGCTCTGGAACCACCAGAGGTTCTGGAACCACCAGAGGCTCTGGAACCACCAGAGGCTCTGGAACCACCAGAGGCTCTGGAACCACCAGAGGCTCTGGAACCACCAGGGGCTCTGGAACCACCAGAAGCTCTGGGGCATTAAAACATATTGTTTTTGATAAACCTTATGCACTTCTGTAAAATAATAATATGATGCTTAAATCACAGACCATGTGTTGGAGGTGTTTCACGCGAACACCGTAAACATGTGTGTGTGTCCTGGCTGGCATGTGTATAATGACGAGGGAGACGTCTACCCTGGAGGCACTAAGCCTCCAGGGTAGACGTCGTCATGCGTCGGCGTTTGGCGTCACCTGCGTCTACTCGGCGTCACCTGCGTCTACTCTTCTTTATTGAAGGCCACATTACGTGTCCCAGCTGCTAGGGGTGTCTGAAGGGCTGAGTGGACAACGCTCGGGATTCGTAGTCCTAATGTTCCGGGTTCGATCCCCGGTGGAGGCAGAAACAAATGGGTGGAGTTTCTTTATCCCCTGATGCACCTGTTCATCTAGCAGTAAATAGGGACCTGGGAGTTAGACAGCTGCTACGGGCTGCTTCCTGGGGGTGTCTTTCTGGCTTCCTGTGTGTGTACTCACCTAGTTGTGCTTGTGGGGGTTGAGCTTTGGCTCTTTGTGTGTGTGTGTGAGTGTGTGTGTGTGTGTGTGTGTGTGTGTGTGTGTGTGTGTGTGTGTGTGTGTGTGTGTGTGTGTGTGTGCGTGTGTGTGTGTGTGTGTGTGTGTGTGTGTGCAAGAGGAGAGTTGTGTTCTGTTTCAGACAGGTAATATAGGTTCGCGCAGCGCGCTGCTACCAGTGTGTGGGGTGAGGTACCATATGGGTGGGAACCTGCATGGTCTGTGGTAGCGCTTTAGGGACCATTGTGTGTTTGTTTAGAGAATGATAGAGGCGATAGTTTGTGATAGTGTCAAGTGCGCCGCGGCCCGATCTGACGGCAACTGTATGCCTCATGTTCGGGTCTTTGTTGTGGGTGTGGCGAGGTGAGTGTGTAGGTGTGTGGAGTGCCTCTAGGGGGGCGTGTAATCTCGAGGGACTTGGAATCTCTCCCCTGGCGAATGTCGCTATTTGAAGACGTCTCTCTGGGTGGACGTCGCTATGGACTGACGTCGCAATGGGCGGATGTTGCTATGGGCGGATGTTGCTATGGGTGGACGCCACGAATGGGCGGATGTTGCTGTGGGTGGATGTTGCTATGGGTGGACGCCACGAATGGACGGATGTTGCTATGGGGGGTATTAGGGGGCTCACCCGTAGTTTTGGAGACTAATCGTCAAAGAGGCTACAATGCTTGACTGTGAGAGCATTCCTCCAGACACACTGCTCCAGACCCAGACCTCCAGACACACTGCTCCAGACACAGACCTCCAGACACACTGCTCCAGACACAGACCTCCAGACACACTGCTCCAGACACAGACCTCCAGACACACTGCTCCAGACACAGACCTCCAGACACACTGCTCCAGACACAGACCTCCAGACACACTGCTCCAGACACAGACCTCCAGACACACTGCTCCAGACACAGACCTCCAGACACACTGCTCCAGACACAGACCTCCAGACACACTGCTCCAGACACAGACCTCCAGACACACTGCTCCAGACACAGACCTCCAGACACACTGCTCGAGACACAGACCTCCAGACACACTGCTCCAGACACAATGGTGCCAGGTGGTGGCTGGGGTGCTCGTGTGTCGCTCTCTCGTATCCAAGAGACGCATTCGGCTCAAACCTCGTCCCGCCAAGGAGTTGCTCTCAAGTTGAAGAATGAATGATGTATAATTGTTAAACTGGAAGAGTAAGAGTGGCTATAGAGCTAGAGGAGCGGTTATGCACTAGCTTCGCCTTAACTCTACCTCGTCAACGGTGGTAAACGCTCTATAGAGTCTAGTGGACATTATGAGAATCTGTTATATCCTAACACTGAACGCTCAGTTGTAGCACAGTGGGCTACGTCCTCGGCTCACAATGCAGGGACCCGGGTTCAGTTTCCCTGCGGGACAGAAATGATTGGGCACGTTTCTTTTCGCCTCCTGGGAAGGTCAGTAGTTGACCTGGAAGGGGGGCTCCCTCGATAAGCCTAAATACAGGCTTCCTTTCTCGGACAGTGGGATGGGAAGGGAAGGGGACTATCAGGAAAAAGCACCAAGCCATCACGACTAATTAGCACTTGAAAGGGATCAGGATAAGGATTTGGGATGGGACGGGGAGAAAGGAATGGTGCCCAACCATTGGACGGTCGGGGATTGAACACCGACCTGCATGAAGCGAGACACTTGACACTGACTGGTCACTAAAACCATTAAAAGGGAAGTTGGAAGAGGTAAACACATGTGTTTGCCAGATAAACAACTCTCACTATTTAATCCTCTCGTGTTTTTTTTTTAAGGATACTCTCATAATGTACCCAAAGTTTGCCAATGTAGACACACTTTGGGTATATGAGGGGATACCCACAAGTTTACCTACACTTTGGGTATATGAGAGGATACCCACAAGTTTACCTACACTTTGGGTATTTTGAGGGGCGCGAGATGCCCTTGTTGTGTTAAGTTAAAAGTGGACTGCCTCAGTGTACTGCGTCTCCGTGCCAAGACCTCTGCTTCAGTAAGCAAACACATGACGCAAAGACGCAAAGATGGACGCACAGACGCGCGCGAACAAATACATAAACAAAATAAGACATGCAGACTCACCCCCTCTCTCTCTCCCTACACAAACACACATTGGAATACAAAACACACACACACACACACACACACACACACACACACACACACACACACACACACACACACACACACACACACACACACACACACACACGCCTCCTCTCCAAAACATCTTGCTACACGTCACTCACACAAATATGTATATTCCCAGAGAACTTACATATCATCGTGATATATCAGTGCGAAAATCCACCTTGGAGCCGTGATGAGGATTCGAACCTATGCGCTGGGTGTTCCTATATGCTTTACATGCTTTATAGACGACTATATGCTTTAGACGACTACGTATGCCACAACATATATATATATATATATATATATATATATATATATATATATATATATATATATATATATATATACATACATATATATATATATATATATATATATATATATATATATATATATATATATATATATATATATATATATATATATATATATATATATAATATTTTAATATAATTGTATTAATAGGTATAAAATACCTATTTATTTTATACCTATTTTCTAGGTAGAAGAAATAATATTGCGTGTATGACAAACATTATTTTGAATTCATATCGTTAGATTAAATAACCTCTACTCATCTTAGTAGATATGTATATACTCACTGTATCTCTACGTATACATGTATACTCTTAGGAGATATGTATACTCACTCTGATAGGGAGTTTTAAAGTTCAGGGGCAGATCAAATCACTTCGTGAACCCATATAGGTTATATATATATAGCAGCATAAGGGGCCTGACAGCTGAGTGGACAGCACTCGGGATTCGTAGTCCTGAGGTTCCGGGTTCGATCCCCGGTGGCGGCGGAAACAAATGGGCAGAGTTTCTTTTCACCCAGATGCCCCCCTGTTAACCTAGCGGTAAATAGGTACCTGGGAGTTAGACAGCTGCTACGGGCTGCTTCCTGGGGATGTGTAACAAAAAGAAAGCCTGGTCGAGGACCGGGCCATGGGGACGCTAAGCCCCGAAATCATCTCAAGACAACCTCATATAGGTAGATATATGCATAGATACTCCCAGATAGGAAAATAAGGTTCAACAGTGAACTAGGTAGATAAGGTTACCAGCTAGCGGAATATAAGGCTGGTAAGTCTCTTAACAGCCTCGTTAGGTAAGTCATTACTGCCAGTTGGGGAACGGTAATGGTCGTTAGTAAGAGAGTTAACTACCCGTGATGCTGTGACGTCATCACATCCGGGTGAGTGTGACGTATGCTGAGGGTTGTGTTGTAGTGTTGCTGGGGTTGTGGTGTTGGTGGGGTTGTGGTGTTGGTGGGGTTGTGGGGTTGGTGGGGTTGTGTTGTAGTGTTGCTGGGGTTGTGGTGTTGCTGGGGTTGTGGTGTTGGTGGGGTTGTGGGGTTGGTGGGGTTGTGTTGTAGTGTTGCTGGGGTTGTGGTGTTGGTGGGGTTGTGTTGTGGTGTTGCTGGGGTTGTGGTGTTGGTGGGGTTGTGTTGTGGTGTTGCTGGGGTTGTGGTGTTGGTGGGGTTGTGTTGTGGTGTTGCTGGGGTTGTGGTGTTGGTGGGGTTGTATTTTGGTGTTGCTGGGGTTGTGGTGTTGCTGGGGTTGTGGTGTTGCTGGGGTTGTGGTGTTGGTGGGGTTATGTTGTGGTGTTGGTGGGGTTGTGTTGTGGTGTTGCTGGGCTTGTGGTGTTGGTAGGGTTGTGTTGCTGGGGTTGTATTGAGCATAGTTGACATAAAGCGTGTGCCTGGGGAACACCCAGCTCATAAGTTCGAGCCCACACCACAGCTCCTATGAATTTTCTAACCTCTTTAATGTTTTTTTTTTTCCGGAAGGAACATTCCCTCGGATATTTCCAACAGCCGGAGCATGAGGGAGGAGAGGAATGAGTTACCATTGGTGGGGGCAGCTTGCCGGCGGTCAACTTGACACCACCACTTCAAAAGTCAGTCCCATAAACAGGTACACACTCCGCGGAATGATGGACACGGGGAATGACCAACAGCATGTGTAGGATTTGCCAAAAAAGGTCTCAGCGCTGACCTTGCGAATTCTCCTCCACCTTGAGCTCCGGGAGAACACTATATTACAGGTTGATGAACTTAAGGGATTGTGCCTTGTGAACAGTGGTGAACACGCTAATGGGGCTGTGTGGAACAGAGAGGTGAACACGCTAATGGGACTGTGTGGAACAGAGTGGTGAACACGCTAATGGGGCTGTGTGGAACAGAGTGGTGAACACGCTAATGGGACTGTGTGGAACAGAGTGGTGAACACGCTAATGGGGCTGTGTGGAACGGAGTGGTGAACACGCTATTGGGACTGTGTGGAACAGAGTGGTGAACACGCTAATGGGACTGTGGAACAGACAGGTGAACACGCTAATGGGAGTGTGTGGAACAGAGAGGTGAACACGCTAATGGGGCTGTGTGGAACAGAGAGGTGAACACGCTAATGTGACTGTGTGGAACAGAGAGGTGAACACGCTAATGGGGCTGTGTGGAACAGAGAGGTGAACACGCTAATGTGACTGTGTGGAACAGACAGTGAACACACTAATGTGACTGTGTGGAACAGAGAGGTGACTTAAGAACTTAAGAATCAAGAAAACTAAGGAAGGTGTATTGTGTCGTAGGAGCCGGCAGCTGCTGTTTACACCCACTTAAAACACACAACACAATGTGTAGCCTACATGTGTAACCTAAATACACAAGTTACATGAGCAGGTTACACACACATATATGTAACCTGCGTCTGTAACCAGGAAGTGGGCCGCCTCCATCATGTTACCCGGTAATTTGTTTCATAAAGATTGACTTACATAAATTCTGATATTTACAAGCGGCTCATACGAATCCAATACAAATTATTATAATACAGTAATAATGATAATATTATTATTATTATTAATTGAAACTTTACGAAATAAAATTAATAATTGAAGGGAGGAAAATTAGACGGGTGGACGGGTTGTGAAGGACGGTGAAAGTCTGGAGTCTTGGGCGTAGCCTACTCAGCCACCTCACACCCTATACCCCTCACCTCACTTCCCTCACCTCGCACTCCTCACCTCACACTCCTCACCTCACTCCCCTCGTTAGTAAATGGAATGCATTAGGCAGTGATGTAGTGGAGGCTGACTACATACACAGTTTCAAATGTAGATATGATAGAGCCCAATAGGCTCAGGAATCTGTACACCAGTTGATTGACAGTTGAGAGGCGGGACCAAAGAGCCAGAGCTCAACCCCCGCAAGCACAATTAGGTGAGTACACACCTATACCTAGGAACGACCTAGGAACGACCTAGAGACTGGTCGTTCCCTTGCGCCACCAGCGTCGCGCCTTGCGAGAGGTCTCATTCGCTTTCAAACTATATCGTGTCTGTAACAGGTCAGAACGAGAGCAAGATGTTATAAATCCAAGTGCTATCGTACCTTAGAGTTGGTGTGTTTGTACGCTGTCCTGCCTGCGCTATCGTACCTGTAGTGCTATCGTACCTTAGAGTTGGTGTGTTTGTACGCTGTCCTGCCTGCGCTATCGTACCTGTAGTGCTATCGTACCTGAGAGTTGGTGTGTTTGTAAGCTGTCCTGCCTGCGCTATCGTACCTGTAGTGCTATCGCATTTTAAAGCGCTACTGTGCCGTAAGGTAAGGTAATTGTGAGGAGAAAGCACTAAGCCATTACGACTATATAGCACTGGGAAGGAATCGGGATAAGGATTTGGGATTGGACGGGGGGTAGGAATGGTGCCCAACCACTTGTGGACTGTCGGGGATTGAACGCCGCTGGACCAGGCCTCCTTTTTGTTACGTATCTCCAGGAAGCAGCCCGTAGCAGCTGTCTAACTCCCAGGTACCTATTTACTGCTAGGTGAACATGGGACATCAGGGTGAAAGAAACTCTACCCATTTGTTTCCGCCTCCACCGGGGATCGAACCCGGAACCTCAGGATTACGAATCCCGAGCGCTGTCCACTTAGCTGTCAGGCCCCTTACCATCCAGTAAGTGGCCGCAGACTGAAGCCCCAAGACAGTAGTGGGACACCTGTGAGTTGTGATGGTTGAAGTCTCCCTGCACCTTATGAGGAATGTCACCTCTAGACGTTGTAGCTATAGTCAAGCGCCGCCCACCTGGCATACCACTGTCATGCATCATAGACTGACTTAAGAGGTGTGGTTGAGGTTGCTTTATTTGTGGTTGATTAATTTTTATATGAAATTGTGATTGGTTCAAGTTCAAGTATGTTTATTGAGACAAGAAAAATACATCTCAAAGGGATAGAGTAGCTTAGGCTATTTCTACCCCCCCCCCCTTTATGATTGGTAGTGTGTGTGTGTGTGTGCAAATTAATGCTGATAAAGGTGATAACACCCGTACTGATAATGGTAATAATGTGGAAGTATTAATGCCAATAAAATCATAGAAATAATATAGAAATAATAGTATTGGTAATGTCGTTGATTATAATGATGAAGATATATATATATATATATATATATATATATATATATATATATATATATATATATATATATATATATATATATATATATATATAATATATATAATATGCGGAAGAAGAATTGAAATAGGAATTCCTTAAGTACTTTCGTATTTTAATAATACATCTTCAAAAGCAATCACATTCCTTCTGAAGATGTATTAATATTCGAAAGTACTCTAGGAAATTCCTGTTTCAATTCTTCCTCCGTGGTCTGACACTGTCATATATGTACATATATATATGAGTATGTGTTCGAGTATATATAACATTAATAATTGTGTAACTAGCGTCAAAAGATTATTTGCTTAGTTAAACGAACTAGAGGGTTCAGTTCCTGAACCGATTATGTGCCTCTGTAAACCTTTACACCACCGCCCACGGGATGGGGTATGGGGTGCATAATAAAGAAATTGAATTTAATTGGCTTAGAGTGTTCGTCAAAATGCGAGGCTGTGTTAGGAGGCCAGGCTGGGGTGAGGGAGAGATTATCAAGTCATTCACCGCCAAATATGACTTTCCTTACACAGGCTTAAGCTTAGTAGGTCACTGTTAGTTACCTTATCTCAAGACACAACTTCCTCCACTGATATTTCCTTATATCACTGCTGCTTCTCCTCCTCCTCCCTCCTCTTCTTGCTCCTTCCTCTTCTCCGCCTATTCCTCCGCCTCCTTCTCCGTCTCCTCCATTCAATCCTTCCCTCACGCTGTTCTGCTTATTCGTTTTTCTTATCTCTTGATTCCTTTCTTATCTTTGTTCTTCCTCTCTCTTCTCTCTCTCCTGTATGTCATTGTGTCTTATCGCTATTCTACGTCCTGATCTTCTCATGTTATTCTACTTTTATTCCGTCTTTGCCTCCATGTTTCTTTCTTAATATTCGTTCTTCCAAAGAAAGGAAGCCTGGTCGAGGACCGGGCCGCAGGGACGCTAAGCCCCGAAATCGTCGCAAGGTAGAGGTGCCATTCTTGTGTTTATCATTTATCCTTCTCTTTCCTTCCGTATCTCCTTCATTCTCTTTCTTTCATTCCGCTCGTCTTATCTAAATTGTCTTGCCTTAGTTTCCAGTGTTGTCCTTCCCTGTAACCTTATGTTCCCCCCTTCCCACGACCCCCCCGCCCCTCCCTAGGACCCCCACCACCCTCCCTTGGACTCCCCCCCCACCCTCCCTTGGACCCCCCCCCACCCTCCCTGGGACCCCCCCCACCCTCCCTGGGGAGAGGGGTGCCGGAGACGTGGCAGCGCTGCGGGAAGACTCACCTGAGGGCGGCTCCACCCACCTCTGTTATGTACCATTTACATAGACGCGCCGCCGCCTCCACGCCGCCCCTCCCTAACCTCCCCCAACACACAGCTCCCCCACCCCATAGACACCCCCATACACCAGTACTCACTCCACTTCCTACCCCCCATACACCAGTACTCACTCCACTTCCCACCCCCCATACACCAGTACTCACTCCACTTCCCACCCCCTATACACCAGTACTCACTCCACTTCCTACCCCCCATACACCAGTGCTCACTCCACTTCCCACCCCCCATACACCAGTACTCACTCCACTTCCCACCCCCTATACACCAGTACTCACTCCACTTCCCACCCCCCATACACCAGTACTCACTCCACTTCCTACCCCCCATACACCAGTGCTCACTCCACTTCCCACCCCCATACACCAGTACTCACTGCACTTCCCTTCCCCCCATACACCAGTACTCACTCCACTTCCTACCCCCCATACACCAGTGCTCACTCCACTTCCCACCCCCATACACCAGTACTCACTGCACTTCCCTTCCCCCCCATACACCAGTACTCACTCCACTTCCCACCCCCCATACACCAGTACTCACTCCAATTCCCACCCCCCATACACCAGTACTCACTCCACTTCCTACCCCCCCATACACCAGTACTCACTCCAATTCCCACCCCCCATACACCAGTACTCACTCCACTTCCCACCCCCCATACACCAGTACTCACTCCAATTCCCACCCCCATACACCAGTACTCACTCCACTTCCTACCCCCCATACACCAGTATTCACTCCAATTCCCACCCCCCCATACACCAGTACTCACTCCACTTCCTACCCCCCATACACCAGTACTCACTCCACTTCCCCCCCCATACACCTTCACCTATAGCTCCCCATCTCATACAGTACACCCCTCACTGAGTATGTCCAGTGGGCAACCCACAATACACCCCACATCCCACTTCCGTTCCGTTCACTATCACTTCATATCTCCAGTATTCTTCCTATTAATTTCGCCACCTTTGGAAAAAAGATTCAGTTGTGGGGTGGACAGAGAAGTTCCGTGTGTCTAACTCAGACACGTTAAACAGGTGGATAGGTGGACGGGTGATCCACGAGTCTTTCTTCCGTCTACCCCAAGAGGCTGGGCTAGGTGAGTAGGCCTGTAGTTGCTGTTATAAGGGTCCCCTGCTGAGACGGTGTATGTTGCCTTAAGATCTGTGGTTCATGATGCTCTGATATGTATTATTCTTATGTATTGTGTCTTTACCGTAATAGCCAGGTGGTGCTGGTCGTTACCGTACAGAAGTAACGAATGCATTAAAAATGTTATTATAACAATATCCGCGTGTGCAGTTCTGAGTTCGATCCCCAATGATCCATGGGGGTTGAGCACCGGTCGTTTCACGATTCATACCCCAGGTGTTAGTCTGTTCTCATGCCCCAGCTCTTAGTCTGCCCTCATACCCCAGCTCTTAGTCTACCCTCATACCCCAGCTCTTAGTCTACCCTCTGTTACGGTGCCCTCTTCTATTTCTTTCGTTTGCCTGCTTTAAGAGTCATATCAGCTCTCCCTACTGATTCTCTGAGGTTCAGGGAGTCTATTGATATATGTGGCGACCAGACCGACTGCCGGTTAAGGGAGAAAGTTACATTATAAGTTGTAAGTAAGGGGAAATTGGCGCCCTGATATAAAATGAAAGAGTATCCCCTACTGCAGATATGACCTTTTGGAAGGGACACTAGTCGATCGCGGATTGGCCGAATTAGGTCGCGGGCGACCAATCAGGGCCCGCCATGACGTCACCGAGTGCCCCGGGCGGCGCCAACGTCAGAGTTGACCTGACCGTGAAGGCGAGAGGACGCACCTCGGTCATCTCTCAAGTATTTGAGGCTCTACACGCCTTTCTTAGTGGATTAGAGCTGGCTATTACAGCCCATCTTCCGTATTGGAGACCCCGCGCTTCTGGGAAGCAAAAAGGAACCAAGTTTATTGAGCAAAAGAGTGCCAAACTGGAAAATATTCGGCGGCGACGCTGGACGTTGAGGGAAAGGTGTGGCGGGGAAGCCTAGCTGTGACCGGGTCACATCCACTGAGGGTCTTGGAAGGACGACACCGTTCCTAGGACAAGGAGCAACGCCTTGTGGAAGGGGCGAGTGTGGGAAAATAGTGATTAGCTCAGCGCCTATCGATGAACCAGGATTGGGGTAGCTGAATCTCAGGGATTGGAACGGCGACGACGCGAAGGCTCCACGACACCTGAGGACCTGTGGAACGTTCCTGGACCGTCGAGGATGGACTCAGGAGGCGTGGGAACCTCACACCATCGAGGGACAGGCGCCGTGAGCCAGGAATATAAGGTAGATCATTTTCCCTCCCATTACCCCTTGTGTGAGTAGGCTAGTTAGGCCACAATATTTACTTATGTATGTGGCAATAGGACATTAATACTTTAGTAGTAGGATAGGCTGCAAGGCAGCTTGTGTCCAGGACTGTCAGAGGGGACAGTGTGTGTGGATGGCAGGACAGAGAAGAAGAGGCGCCGACGTGGTGAAGAGCTCTTAGTCTACCCTCATACCCCAGCTCTTAGTCTGCGCTCATACCCCAGCTCTTAGTCTACCCTCATACCCCAGCTCTTAGTCTGCGCTCATACCCCAGCTCTTAGTCTACCCTCATACCCCAGCTCTTAGTCTGCCCTCATACCCCAGCTCTTAGTCTGCGCTCATACCCCAGCTTTTAGTCTACCCTCATACCCCAGCTCTTAGTCTACCACTCATACCCCAGCTCTTAGTCTGCCCTCATACCCCAGCTCTTAGTCTGCCCTCATACCCCAGCTCTTAGTCTACCCTCATACCCCAGCTCTTAGTCTGCCCTCATACCCCAGCTCTTAGTCTACCCTCATACCCCAGCTCTTAGTCTGCCCTCATACCCCAGCTCTTAGTCTACCCCTAATACCCCAGCTCTTAGTCTACCCTCATACCCCAGCTCTTAGTCTACCCTCATACCCCAGCTCTTTAGTCTGTCTTCATACCCCAGCTCTTAGTCTGTTCTCATACCCCAGCTCTTAGTCTACCCTAATACCCCAGCTCTTAGTCTACCCCTCATACCCCAGCTCTTAGTCTGCCCTCATACCCCAGCTCTTAGTCTGCCCTCATACCCCAGCTCTTAGTCTACCCTCATACCCCAGCTCTTAGTCTACCACTCATACCCCAGCTCTTAATCTACCCTCAAACCCCAACTCTTAGTCTACCCTCATACCCCAGCTCTTAGTCTGCCCTCATACCCCAGCTCTTAGTCTACCCTCATACCCCAGCTCTTAGTCTGCCCTCATACCCCAGCTCTTAGTCTACCCTCATACCCCAGCTCTTAGTCTACCCTCATACCCCAGCTCTTAGTCTGCCCTCATACCCCAGCTCTTAGTCTGCCCTCATACCCCAGCTCTTAGTCTACCCTCATACCCCAGCTCTTAGTCTACTCCTCATACCCCAGCTCTTAATCTACCCTCATACCCTAGCTCTTAGTCTGTCTCATATCCTTTGCAAGTGCTCTAATCCTATTGACTTAACACTTTCCCCTCTGAGCATTACCTTACCTAACCATGCCAGCGCGCCATCACGACACTATTACACAAATTACTAAGCACTGTCATTCCCCCACAAGATGCGAGAGGTCCTAAGAGGCGAACAGCGGAATCTTAATGACCCCCAAACGTCTAATTGTGACAGAGAGTTCCCCCTGATCACATCTCGTCCCGCGCCATTATAAGGCTAACCCACACTCATTAGTCAAGGGGGGGGGAGGGGGATGGGGGTGGGTTGCTTCATTTGCTGGTTCTCAGGTTTGATACTTCCATGGGGGTGGTGTATTCACCTAGTTGTATTCACCTAGTTGTTCTTGCGGGGGTTGAGCTTTGCTCTTACGGCCCGCCTCTCAACTATCAATCAATCAACCTTTTTTACACACACACACACACACACACACACACACACACACACACACACACACACACACACACACACACACACACACACACACACACACACACACAGGAAGCAGCCCGTAACAGCTGTCTAACTCCCAGGTACCTATTTACTGTTAGGTAACAGGGGCATCAGAGTGAAAGAAACTGCTCATTTTTTTCGCCATCGTCGGGAATCGAACCCGGCCCCTAGGATTACGAGCCCCAAGCGCTGTCCACTCAGCCGAAGGATGGTAGTGGTGTGTGTGTGTGGGGGAGGGGGGAGGGGGGCTCTCTCAGTAGGGCTGGAAAGCCTATTAGATCCTCGCTGCTTCCCCCCCCCCTCCCTCCCCTGCCCGATGGTGTAGAGGAGATGAAGCAGATATCTGGGAGCTAATGGTAGCTAAGCGGTACTTATAATCCAGGGTTCGATAACCAACCTTTGCGATAGCGATAAAAAGGGGCATTCCGGAAGGCTATTTTATGACTAGGTGATTAGTAGCAAGGCTCTCCCCTAATGTGAAGTTTGGGCTGTATTAGACTGTAGATAAGATATAGTTATCTAGATAGCCAGTCAATACGAATTATACTTTTGGTTGAGACTTGGCTAATTAAGGTATACACAATTCCCACCCGAGTTATCGTTATCTGGCGCAAGCCCACTTAAAGGTTTTCACTATACGAGGATGTTAATGTGATTCTAGGGTGGTGGAAGAGCGGTGCAATTAAGACCGTCATTACTCTCTACCCGAGTTGATTACAAGTTGACGGCCTGGATAGCGAGGCTGGCAAATGATTAATTGCCAAAATTAATTTAGGAATTCCCAGTTTCGAAAGTTTCGGAAGCTTGGAAGGTTCCAAAGGTTCAAGTTTCAGACAAGGAATTCGACAGTTATGCTATAGAATAAATCCTCTGAAGTATGATCATGGGATATGAACACATATTACAGTAAACACTTAAACTATTACAGTAAACACTTAAACTATTACAGTAAACACTTAAACTATTACAGTAAACAATGAATTGTGAAACTAAGTATTCTACTGTACTTATTAAGTACATGTTTACAAACAATTAAGACATCTGCTTGGTGAGGCCCAGCAGGGTGTCCCCTCAAAAAAAATGTATACACACTTTGAATAATTATAAAGCCACTGTTTATTAAAATACAGATCCTTTTGAAAATGTATACCTCCTCGTATATATAAATGTATACCTTTTACGTATGCGTTACATAAGGCCAAAAATTGTCGTACTAGAAAATGGAAGCGGCTCTAGAAAGTGACGTACTGTCCCGTTTTCTGTTTTGGGTCCTCTGGCAGGTTATGAGACGACACTTTATATTGATCATTTTCGTCCTAGTGAGGCATTTAATTAAACGACTTATGTTCTTAAATTAGTAATGCATAAATCTATTGCTATTAATAATAGCTTTAATAATTATGATATATTTTACTTATAAAATATTAGAATGTTATAAATATTGGTGTTTGTTGATGCGTGTATTTTAAAACTCATATGCTTTGGTAACAAAGTAATTTTAGTATATTGAGTAGAGTGATGGTGCTTGTGCAATCATGCTGCCGTGCAACCATTACCATTGCAAATTGCCTCTTAGGTAACCCAAGGCTGCACTTGGAACAATTTGGCAACATGGAATAGTGCAGTAATTAAACCACACGCCTTAAGACGCGACCTGAGCACAGGCAAGATGAACGATGGTACGTTGATGGTAGTGAAGCAAGTGTTGCAATATTGGCACATATTGATGGTAGTGAAGCAGTGTTGCAATATTGGCACATATTGATGGTAGTGAAGCAGTGTTGCAATATTGGCACATATTGATGGCAGTAAAGCAAGTGTTGCAATATTGGTACACATTGATGGCAGTAAAGCAAGTGTTGCAATATTGGTACACATTGATGGCAGTAAAGCAAGTGTTGCAATATTGGTACACCTTGATGGCAGTAAAGCAAGTGTTGCAATATTGGTACACATTGATGGCAGTAAAGCAAGTGTTGCAATATTGGTACACATTGATGGCAGTAAAGCAAGTGTTGCAATATTGGTACACATTGATGGCAGTAAAGCAAGTGTTGCAATATTGGTACACATTGATGGTAGTAAAGCAAGTGTTGCAATATTGGCACACGTATCTGGACAGGATTTGCGTCCTGGACTTTGGGAGGAAAGCAACTAAGCTCAATTTGTTCCTGAACCACCTTTATGGCAGCTTTATTGATTAACATATTCCGCAGTTAAAAAGGTTAATTAGCAAGAACCGAACGAGGCAATTGTGTGACTCTGGCGCGGGCCGCTAACGACGATCAAAGCTCGTTGTTTTAGTCGTATTAACTACACCATGTTGACGGCTCTTGACCGCCAGAGATCTACAGAATTTAATCCGTCTTAAATCAGGCACATCGATGGCGCGGTCTTCCCTATGATAGACGCCGGACTCTATATCACAGGAGTCAGTTCTGGGCAACAGAAGAGGGAGGACACAGAGCGTGTAATACGCTTCATGTGGAATTGGATTCCATCCTCGTGATTAATGGTGGATTCTTGATCTGGTTGTGGGAGCTCTGTCGCTCTCTCTCTCTGTCTCTCTCTCTCTCTCTCTCTCTCTCTCTCTCTCTCTCTCTCTCTCTCTCTCTCTCTCTCTCTCTCTCTCTCTCTCTCTCTCTCTCTCTCTCTCTCTCTCTCTCTCTGTCTCTCTCTCTCTCTCTCTCTCTCTCTCTCTCTCTCTCTCTCTCTCTCTCTCTCTCTCTCTCTCTCTCTCTCTCTCTCTCTCTCTCTCTCTCTCTCTCTCTCTCTCTCTGTCTCGGGTTCCTCCCTTTATCTTGGTCCCCTTGATCCTTTCTCCCTTTGATCCTTCAGCGTTTAGTCCTTCTCCACTAGTCCTCTTCCACTAGTCCTCCTCCACTAGTCCTCCTCCACTCCCTTTGGTGTTGTGACGGTGTGTGCTGGCTATAGACCTCATCCCAGGAAGTAGGTTAATATGTTTGTTTTGCCAGAACGACAATATACCACCTTGTTATTATGGGTGACAATCGTTCAGAACATCAAGGGAAGATAACCCCTAAGGGGTACAGGAGGCCCACCTGAGGGGTTCTCTTCCCCTGACATTCTGAAAGATTAACGACCTTAGGGTCGTAGGCCCAGACAAATTGGTATGGTGGGAGCATTCATTAGAGGTCTAAAAGGGCAATTTCACGGGGTTGGTACCTGTGGAGGCGCTGAAGGCTGATCACAACAGCTTTCTGGGTCATCACAAAAGCTAGCAGGGGTCATCACAACAGCCAGCCAAGGTCATCACAACAGCCAGCCCGAGTCATCACAACAACCAGCTGGGGTCATCACAACAGCCAGCACGGGTCATCACAGAGATCAATACCCCCAAACGGCCCATGTCAAGGATACGAAGTAGTACATTACAAATGATGAATGTGTTAATCATTAATAACTAATTATCGAAGATGTGTTAATGTGTAGGTGTTTAAGGAGCTAAATAATGACATTATGTAATTAGTTGAATGTGGTGTAGGGCAGTCGATATAATGGCAATTAACAGTGGTAATTGTGCATTTCATTTCCTGTTGATATATTTAGTTAGAACTCTGTGTGATATTAATGTGGGGAAGGGTTGTATAGCCAGGCACTGCGCCCCATCATGGGCACTGTCCATGGTGGGGGGGCAGTGACCCCACTGTAGTCACTGTCCCCCCACCATGGACACTTGTCACATCATGGACAGTTTATTTGTATTTTCTTGTTTATTTGTAAATATACAAGTTTTCCTTGTATATTTGTATGTGTTATATTGCGTCCCCCTTCGATGTTTTATTTTCATTGTTAATCTCGTTATATATATATAATATATATATATATATATATATATATATATATATATATATATATATATATATATATATATATATATATATATATATATATATATATATATATATTATTGATTTCTTTGCATTTTCGCTTGTTCTAATTTTAGTGCAATCAATAATTGTTTTTTCTTTTGCAGGTATGTGTTTGCTGTTGATGGTGGGATCCATGTTTGAGGTAATTATGCGGGAAATCAATTGTGTTGGGATTGGAAAGGATTGTGTTGTATGGTGTTCAACTGAATCTTAAACTCAGGATTAAAAGTTGGATTGAAAATACATCTGAATCGAAATGCTTCAGGTATACACAAAATTGTCATTTATCGTGTTGTTCGTATATGAAGTATCGTATATGATATATGAAGTATCGGATGGCTATTTTATTTGTTTAAGTGGTATGCAAGAATTAACAGGGTAGACAAATATTATATTGTAAATAGTTATTCCCCTAAAACGCGTATCTTGAGTATTTGTTTAGTCTGTCCATAAAGTAGACACGACCGTTTTCTTTAAAGGTCGTCCCGTCATTTTAAGGAGGGACTTAAGTTAATTTCGAGCACTAACTGCCCTTCATTGATGGAATCTATCGATATAATAATATATATATTATTTTATTTTTGGTTCAGTTAATCATGCAGCGAGCGTTAAATATATTTAGTTTTAATTTAAAAGTTTATTCCAATGAAATATAGTGTTTGTGTATTAATACACAATTATGTAATTATGTAGTGTCAAATTATGACAAAAATGCACAAATATGACTGAACAATATGCCATCCCCGTGGCCTAGTGGTTAGACACTCGCCTGGCGCATCGCAAGCACTTTGGCCTGGGTTCGTATCCTGGCCGGGGAGGATTGTCTGGGCGCCAACCGTTAACTGTTGCCTCTGTTCACCCAGCAGTGAATGGGTACCTGCTTGTTAAATGATTTGGCGGGTCGTATTCCGTTGAAAATTAGGATTAAGGATCTGCCCGGAACGCTGCGCATACTGGTGGTTTTACGAGAATGTGAACACATCATGCTGTGTACTCTCGTAAATCCAATGTAACTTCTTGTGTGTGTGTATATATATATATATATATATATATATATATATATATATATATATATATATATATATATATATATATATATATATATATATATGTCGTACCTAGTAGCCAGAACGCACTTCTCAGCCTACTATGCAAGGCCCGATTTGCCTAATAAGCCAAGTTTTCATGAAATAATGTTTTTTCGACTACCTAACCTACCTAACCTAACCTAACCTAACTTTTTCTGCTACCTAACCTAACCTAACCTATAGAGATAGGTTAGGTTAGGTTAGGTAGAGTTGGTTAGGTTCAGTCATATATCTACGTTAATTTTACCTCCAATAAAAAAAAATTGACCTCATACATAATGAAATGGTTAGCTTTATCATTTCATAAGAAAAAAATTAGAGAAAATATATTAATTCAGGAAAACTTGGCTTATTAGGCAAATCGGGCCTCGCATAGTAGGCTGAAAAGTGCGTTCTGGCTACTAGGTACGACATATATATATATATATATATATATATATATATATATATATATATATATATATATATATATATATATATATATATATATATAATAATGTGCGTGACGCCATTGGTGCTTTTTAGTAAGGGAGATGTTAAGTGGACTCACTTATATGGTGCATCTATTACAGTAGGCCTATACTTGTCCATATTTTGTAGGTCCTATTTACACCCAACTGATTTCACCCGCGTACCTATATATCCCAATATTAAGTCTTCTAAAATTTCATATGCAGTTATATTCAACAGAGTACTTAGTGAGCTTGAGGTGTTGTCAAAGTATTTGCTGACCAGTTTGTTCCACTCGTCCATAAGTTTTTATTGATTTATATATATGTACAAGAAGGTACATTGGGTTTATGAGAGTACATAGTTTAGTTCATTTATTATGCACCCCATACCCATCTTGTGGGCGGTAGTGGAATGGGTTACAGAGGCACATAATGGGCTCAGGGACTGAACCCCACAATTCATTTAGCTAAGCAAGTTACAATCTTGATGAGCTAGTTACAAAATTCAGTATAAGTCGTCACATCAACAATGGGTTCGAGATCGACCTCATGTACAGTTTCTAAATTAAGTAACTGACATATGTGGAGAGCTAGTGTCACAATTGATATGTTTGTCCTGCACACCGCCCCCCATCCAGTGGGCAGCGGTGGATAGGTTACAATCACTCAGTTACTACCTACAGTTAGCAAACTGGGGATATTTGGCTAAAATTTCTGGTAGCAGATCATTTTGAATGAAATATTTACACATCTCTCTTGGTACAAATTATGAACCTGATACATTCTGAGTTGAGTTCCAGTTTTAGTTATCCATTTGGAACAATGCTAATCTTCAATAAAGAAATTCAGGAGGGCTTCTGTGCAAGGATTAGGATGAGTTAGCCTAAGCATTTTTATACCAATTTGACAGTTAATTTCAGTAACACGATCAACAACGCTCGGAATATTAAGTTCCTTTCTCATAGTAAGTATCTTTATGGTACGAGGCGACCCAAGGATTATCCTTGGTAATGCCTGAAAGAAAGCTTGGAGGGCTTGAAAAATTGCAGAACGAAGCCATGAGAGTACATAGCATTAATGTTTTGTTGAAGTAAAGTTAACTATTAACTTTATCAAGTTAATACCTTCACTATTAACTTTATCAAGTTAATACCTTTAGGTTGACCTTCACAAGTCGAGGCTGGCCTCAGGCCGGGCTCGGGGAGTAGGAGAACTCTCAGAATCCTCTCCAGGTAAACTCCAGGTATAACTTAATGTATACCAGTTGTCCCTTCCCATCTTCTATTTTCCAATAATTAAAATTCATTTCTTAACATTAAAATGCCTTTATTTATTAAGAGTAGACTTTAGGATAGTAATAGATAATTACAGTTTACATTTACACCATTTCAAATCTTCACAAAAATATGTATATGCTTATTCAAAAATATGCATATAAAAACTCATGGAATGCTGGTGACTTTCCTTTTGATGTAGTGTACCCATACACGTTTTCTATATCAAATATCTAACGTCTATTAAGAGAAAACGTAACAAGAGGGGATACTTGTCCACGTGGACTTTATTTTGCGATATAAGTAATGATTAATTCATTTAGTAAATAATAATAATAATAATAATATTATTATTATTATTATGCACATATATACTATAAGTACATATGCACACTTTAGGCTTATATGGACATCCCCCCCCCCATCCCGCAAAGTCGAACTACTGACCCTTATTCCCGGGTACCTATTTATTTCTAGGTGAACAGGTTCATTAGGTGAAAAGAAACGTGCCCAACTGTTCTGTCGCGCCCGGAAATCGCACCCGGGATTCCTTATTGAGTCAAGAACAAGTCCAGTTATGGTGAGGGATAGATAGGGAGAAATAACCACTTTGGGACATTTTGGGACAGGGATAGGTCCAGCGGTTGTGCACCAGCTCCTGGGCCCTGAGATTGTACTTCACCTGCTGGGCCCTGTGATTGTACTTCACCTCTTGGGCCCAGTGATTGTATTTCACCTCCTGGATCCTGTGATTGTACTTCACCTGCTGGGCCCTGTGATTGTACTTCACCTCTTGGGCCCAGTGATTGTATTTCACCTCCTGGATCCTGTGATTGTACTTCACCTCCTGGACCCTGTGATTGTACTTCACCTCCTGGGCCCTGTGATTGTACTTCACCTCCTGGACCCTGTGATTGTACGTCACCTCCTGGGCCCTGTGATTGTACTTCACCTCCTGGGCCCTGTGATTATACTTCACCTGCTGGGCCCTGTGATTGTACTTCACTTCCTGGACCCTGTGATTGTACGTCACCTCCTGGGCCCTGTGATTGCACTTCACCTCCTGGACCCTGTGATTGTACTTCACCTACTGGGCCCTGTGATTGTACTTCACCTGCTGGGCCCTGTGATTGTACTTCACCTCCTGGGCCCTGTGATTGTACTTCACCTCCTGGACCCTGTGATTGTACTTCACCTACTGGGCCCTGTGATTGTACTTCACCTCCTGGACCCTGTGATTGTACGTCACCTCCTGGGCCCTGTGATTGTACTTCACCTCCTGGGAGAAACTTCTCCAAACGCCAATCATATTGGCGTTTGTCATTGTAGATTTTCGGGCCGTGGAACCTGCTGCATGGGTAACAGCTTCTTCCCGGTATCAACCTACCCTGGCTTTGCGCCCTGGAGAGGCCACTCCAGACCGATAACCACAGTGCAACTCCATATTCTCCTGAGACTAATGGATGCCTACTACTATACGTATTCTGTTGTTGGATTTCGACCCATCTCTATATACTGTTATGATAACAACGTTTCGGCGTGAAAATAAGGATTTGACTGTAGGTGAGGAGCGAACTCGCTTGGTTGGTTTTGTATAATTGACTTATTTTGATGCGCCAGTATGTACCCAGGTAAAAAAAAAAATATATATATATATATATATATATATATATATATATATATATATATATATATATATATGTTACGGCCCTATTGGGTCGCAACTGGGTTCTTCTCTGATGTTATTAGAGTTTGGGAATCCGGCCCCAAGCTAGTAGTGGCTTTCAAGGGGTGCGTTCCGTAACGCAAGTAAATTAAAGGGGAAGGGATACAAATGTACTGCTTTTGTGGGCCTATTGGCCCATACGAGGCAGCCCCTGTCTACATACAAAGATTAATCAGGTGTAATTGGCCTCTTATGTTGAACTGTGTCTTCTGTGTTGGCATCGTTATGTTCTGGTCTTGTCCTTACTTGTCCTATAGATGACTATAGCATCTTGAAGTTTATATTCCTGCTGGGGAATGTGTGTGACCTTCAAAGTGTCTACACAGTTAGCCTTTTCCTAAATATGTTTGTCATTTGCAAAGTTGAATTAACCTAAATGCAAGTTGCATCTCTGTATTTATATATGTCATGTAGCCGTTATAATTGCAGTAGAGCATTTCAAAGTGCCCCATCTCGCATGAACATAAAAATGAAGGTACCTGCAGAAGGTCTATTGGCCCATACAAGGCAGCTTCTATTTGTATCCACCCAATCTCATTCACGTATATGTCTAACATACGCTTGAAACAATCAAGGGATCCTACATCTTACGCAGAAATTGGTTCCACAAAACAACAACCCCTTGTTACCGAACCAGTATTTACCCAGGTCTTTCCTAAATCTAAACCTATCCAATTTATAACCCATCTCCTATACTCTCCCCAAAAAACGTCAGTATCCGTAGCGTTACGGCACTGTGATTGATGTCTTCTGTAGTGATTCCTGTAAAAAAAATTAACGTTACTAATTAAATGTGATGACATCTTAGTAAGTCTTGAGTGTCTGTTATTGTTCGTAATATTGTACGACATTAACTCTCCTTCTGGCGATGGTCGAATATAAGGAGACATTGAATGATTATCTGCGAGTCTTAAGGAAATATTAGCAGTGAATACCAGCATTATCCTCACTTTATTAGGACTTAATTGAAATCCTCAGATTAGGCAAAATTGTAATTAATTTTGTCAATAAAGATGTTAATAATAATAAGCCCGTTGTATTTTATTTTTGGCAGAAATGAGATACAAAATACACTCCCCACAGTGGGTTGAGGACCAAATACACTCCCCACAGTGGGTTGAGGACCAAATACACTCCCCACAGTGGGTTGAGGACCAAATACACTCCCCCCACAGTGGGTTGAGGACCAAATACACTCCCCACAGTGAGTTGAGGACCAAATACACTCCCCCCACAGTGGGTTGAGGACCAAATACACTCCCCACAGTGAGTTGAGGACCGAATACACTCCCCCCACAGTGGGTTGAGGACCAAATACACTCCCCACAGTGGGTTGAGGACCAAATACACTCCCCACAGTGGGTTGAGGACCAAATACACTCCCCACAGTGAGTTGAGGACCAAATACACTCCCCCCACAGTGGGTCCAGGACCAAATACACTCCCCACAGTGGGTTGAGGATAGATGGCGACTGTGACAAGACTCCCCTGGACAGCGTCTCGTCACCTCACTCAGCCACATCAACTACACCTCATATTTGTAGTGTACTCCCTCTCCAGCAGTTAAGGTTTGGCGGGAGTGTAGGCCACGGCAGCGGGAGCGGCACCGTAGGCTACAGCAATGGGGGCGTGACTGTACGCCCCCACGGCAGCCGGGGCGAAAGCTGGCACGGCTGCTACGTGGACAGGTACGGCGTAAGGCTGGGGCACGGCGTAGGGCTGGGGCACGGCGTAGGGCTGGGGCACGGCGTAGGGCTGGGGCACGGCATAGGGCTCAGCCACGTACTTGTGATGGATGGGAGTGACTTCCTTGGTGGTGTAGACGGGCTTGGGCACGCCGACGTCGTACGTCTTCTGGGTGATCTTGAGTTGAGGACGCACGTGGGTGATCTGGGGAGTGAGGGAGAGGACGGGGCGCCCTAGAGCCTTGACGGACGACCGCTGCACCACCACCTGAGGAGCGGCCCCAGCGGGCACGGGCGCCGGCACGTCCAGGTTGAGATTGGAGTAGAGCACGGGTACGGGGGCGTGCAGAGGCGTCGCCGCCCCCATCACAGTCGCCAGCGCCAAGGGCAACAGGATCTACAATTCATAACAAAAAAATAAATATCCAAAATCAACAGTAAAAATGTTCACTTTTATCACAGGAGAATTTATCTGTTGATTAACTTTAAAAAAGTTCACAGCGTATCACAGGTGATTTAGAGAATTGATGAGGTGAGTGAGTGAGCACGTACTATGGACCTCATGGTGGCGGGCGTGAGTGTGTGAGGTGATGAGGGGCGCACGCCTCTTATATACCCCAGGGACCGCGCCCACACGCCCCCTGGCACGCCCTCGCCATCATAACCTTTGCCTTTTTCAGTATGTTTAGTTTAGTTCCTCTTTGATGGGTCTGGTTGGGCGAGTGTGTCTGGTCAGTGTTCCCTGGACCTGTCCCCTAACCTGTGGTACACTGAGGGACCCCCAGGAGTCACTGAGGGACCCCAGGAGTCACTGAGGGACCCCAGGAGTCACTGAGGGACCCCAGGAGTCACTGAGGGACCCCAGGAGTCACTGAGGGACCCCAGGAGTCACTGAGGGACCCCAGGAGTCATTGAGGGCCTCCAGGAGTTACTGAGGGCCCCCACGAGTCACTGAGGGGCTCCAGGAGTCACTGAGGGGCCCCCAGGAGTCACTGAGGGGGCCCCCAGGAGTCACCGAGGGGCCCCAGGAGTCGCTGAGGGCCCCCAGGAGTCACTGAGGGGGCCCCAGGAGTCACTGAGGGGGCCCCCAGGAGTCACTGAGGGCCCCCAGGAGTCAAGTAAATGGTGGGGTCTTGTCCCTTCCTACACACACGCGCGCGAGCGAACTCAAGCCCGCCTACACGCGCACACGCAAACCACAAAAATGCTCCCCACACACAAGCACTACACGCCGCCCCACACAAAAACACGTCCAAAAGAAACTCGGACACACATACACACACACACACACACACACACACACACACACACACACACACACACACACACACACACACACACACACACACACACACACACACACACAAGCACAAAACGCCCCCCCCCCCCCCGCCCCAGCAAATACACACATCGCCCCTCCAACACATACACAACGCCCCCTCCCTTATAGACTATAGTGGGGGCCCCCTTATACATACAACGCTCCCCCTCCTTTACCCCAACGAACATACACAGCGCCACTCCCCCCCCCCCCACACCACCGCCCCCAACACACAAGAAGCGGAGCACCATTCAGCCCACCTTCCTCGGGGCTCCAGGAACCGGCGACGTTGCTCCTCGCCACTAACCAAACATCGCCAGGAAGAAGACTCTCCCGAAAGTGTCTCAACAAATAACCAACGAACGTGAATTGTGCGTCAGATAAATTCTACTTGACCCGATTTGGTGCTCAGTACGGCAGGGCGGACCTTGTTCTCTGAGGCTAGGAGGAAGGGAAATATGTTGACCAGACCACACACTAGAAAGTGAAGGGACGACGATGTTTCGGTCCGTCCTGGACACACGCAAAAAAAACCGTAGAAAGGATTTCGTATGTTTTATTAAATATGTTATTGTCTTTCCTGTTTTTCTTTTGTTTTTCCGCAGCGTGTGTTTGTTCGTTTTTTCCTTGATTCGCTGTTTATCGTTTAAATTATCATCTTTCTCTTCGTTCTCTTTCTCATTTTCTATTTTTTTTATAACAAATCCTTCCTAACCCCACACCTGCCAAACCCCACACCTGCCTAACCCCACACCTGCCTAACCCCACACCTGCCCTCATTGTCATGGGTGTAGGTGTTTACAGCGGCGGGTGTGAGGCTTAGGGAGGTGGGGGGGGGGGAAGGCTTATGACTCACCTGAGGGCGGGATCACCTGTCCGGCCGCCCACACCTGCCACGGTGCAGCTGCATCACTTACCCTGCGATAATACCTGCACCTGTTGCAGGTATTATCCTAATGGGCTTGTATACTCACAGCCTGTAACACACAATGCTCGCTCTCTGACCTATTCTCTCCCCTTTGATACCTGCCGGAGGTATGACTCCATTTACTCATCCCAAAACGTTTTCGATTTCAGCAAGTGTGTTCTCAAGTGTGTGTGTCTCACTCTCACACTGTTGGTGTGCGGGGCAGTGTGGATCTCTCTCTCTCTCTGTCAATCAAGGAAGACACAGTCAGGTCACCTTGCTCTCCTGTTGTTAGTGTCATCTTACTCTTGAGTCAGAGTAATCAGTTACCCTCTCTGAATTTACGAAACGAACACACACACACGAAAATTATCATTCTCGTGTGTGTATTAAGGTACCGATTGTGGTTTGTTGATTAACAGTGTTGATGTTGATTCGTGCAACAACGTCTTGTGCACGAAAGACTGATTCATCTCCTGTTGACAAATTGCACGGTGATGAGAAGGAAATATTGATTCTAGTGTATACCTTGGTCTTGAAATCATGAGGAAAGAAATGGAGTGCGGATATGGAACTCACTATATGCACCAGCTCTTTTGATCTGGTCTCGGAAGCTTAGGTTAGGATCTCAGAAACTTCCGAGACCCCAGACCAGGGTTCATTACGGGCTCACCATAGCCCGTGCTACGTGGATATTTCGTTCCGAGTAGATAAATCTAAAACAACAATAACAACAACCAGGGTCCAGCAGCTGGGATTAGAACCCAGTCGTTGTGTACGGGTTCAGCAGCTGGGATTAGAGCCCAGTCGTTGTCTACGGGTTCAGCAGCTGGGATTAGAGCCCAGTCGTTGTCTACGGGTTCAGCAGCTGGGATTAGAGCCCAGTCGTTGTGTACGGGTTCAGCAGCTGGGATTAGAGCCCAGTCGTTGTCTACGGGTTCAGCAGCTGGGATTAGAGCCCAGTCGTTGTGTACGGGTTCAGCAGCTGGGATTAGAGCCCAGTCGTTGTCTACGGGTTCAGCAGCTGGGCAGGAGACACGCCTCACTCCCCTGAATGCCAATGGCCCACCAGACTGTGTGTGTGTGTGTGACTAAACAGTTGTATATGATACCTATGTGGCGCCTGCATGTCGATCACTAGCTCCCGAGACCCACCTTTCCAGCTATACTGGTCAATGTCAGTGACTCATTCTCCATGTAGTGTGTGTGTGTGTGTGTGTGTGTGTGTGTGTGTGTGTGTGTGTGTGTGTGTGTGTGTGTGTGTGTGTGTGTGTGTGCGTGTGCGTGCGTGTGTGTGTGTGTGTGTGTGTGTGTGTGTGTGTGTGTGTGTGTGTGTGTGTGTGTGTGTGTGTGTGTGTGTGTGCGTGTGCGTGTGCGTGTGTAAAAAAAAAGAAGAGAGGAATAGGAAAAAAGCTTAATGTCCCGCACAAGGCCAAATACAGACAACATGAGTCCTTTATATCTCTGTTCGTTCTGGTATACCTCGAGTATACCTCAAGGGGGTTTCGAGAGTTCTACTCCCCCCAGCCTGTGCAGGCCAGTCATATCTTGCGATGACTTGATCTGAAGGTCTGTTGGCTGAAGCATCCCGCACGCAGGACAGGATGAGGGAGGGGATGGTGCAGGGAGTGTAGGCTAGGTAAGGGCGTGGCTCGAGGACGCCCGGGTTGGTGGCCCTGGTGTTTAAAAGTCTCGTCCACACCCGTCCAGGGACATCCTGGGACGGCTCCTATGCCCGGAGGCCCGGTTACCCCTGCTGAAGCTCCACAGGGATAGGGGGATGGGCCCCATTCCCCTCTGTCACACTTGTTTGAAAGAATAATGTAATTTAGCTTAAAATATTGGAAACATTTTGCAATTTCTTGATACTATCCACGTGATGGCTGGATAGCTATCCAGGTGGTGGATGGGCTCACCTGGTTAGGTTCTAGCTAGCCAGGTGGTGGTGAGAGTGAAGACGACTCGATCTATTGAAACTTGGGCGTGGCCGGGTAGGGATGGACTGGGCAAGTGGTCGACATTGACCATGAGGACTCACACGTCACCGCCTCCGCCCCCCCATCACCCCCCCATCACCCCCATCACCCCCCCCCATCACCTCCCCCATCACCCACCCCTCCCCCTCCACCCGGATGTCGTAAGGCAGATTCCTTGCCATTGTTTTTTACTGAAGGAAATCTTCTGTAATGTGTAGTGGGATGAGTCCTGATAGACGTGTACTTACCTAGTTGTGCTTGCGGGGGTTGAGCTCTGGTTCTTTAGTCCCGCCTCAACTGTCAATCAACTGGTGTACAGGTTCCTGAGCCTACTGGGCTCTTATCATATCTACATTTGAAACGGTGTATGGAGTCAGCCTCCACCACATCACTTCCTAATGCATTCCATTTGTCTACTACTCTAACTGAAGTCTACTCTAGTCTACTCTTACTACTATATTACTCATCTGTCTACTACTCGTGTGTGTGTGTGTGTGTGTGTGTGTGTGTGTGTGTACTCTCCTAGTTGTGTGTGTGTGTGTGTGTGTGTGTGTGTGTGTGTGTGTGTGTGTGTGTGTGTGTGAATGCAGAATTGCAGAATTCCTTTAGAGGTAACTTCTGCATCAAGCCAGACATGTTATTCAGTTCTTCACAGTTCGGTAAGTAATTCAGATGAATGATGGGTTAATGGGAGGTCTTATAGCTTTTTCTAATGTGGATATGAATGAAACTGAAGATTATAGTGATCAATTTAGATTTATTCCTCAATGGTTACAGCATGCGAGTAGTATAGTGATGAATGTTTACACATCGGGACTTCGGCGTCACTCTCCCGACGACACTAGTGGGAGCTGACGCCGCCTCCCGAAGGAGACCCGGAGCTAGAGACAGTGACGATGGCTTCGTAAGTCACTGCAAGAGGGGCGGGGAGGGAGGGGGGGGGGGGTCAATAGCGTTCACGGTAGTAACAGGTTAGGCAAATACCACGTTATATGGCTGGGGCACGGCAAATGGCTGGGGCACGGCATATGGCTGGGGCACGGCGTATGGCTGAGGCACGGCATATGGTTGGGGCACGGCATAGGGCTCGGGCACGTATTTGTATTGGATGGGAGTGACTTCCTTGGTTTCGTAGACAGGTTTGGGCACGGCGACGTCGAATTTCTTTTGAGTGATCTTAAGCTCAGGATGAACCTCCTTGATCTGGGGGGTGTAGGCCACGGCGCTGCGGCCTAGCGCCTTGACGGCCGTCCTCTGAACTAAAACATCTGGGGCGGGAGCGTCGCCAGCAGGCACAGGCGCCTTGAGGTCCAGGTTGAGGTTGGAGTAAACCAGAGGTGCCACGGGTGCCACAGGGGCCACAGGGGCCACGGGAAGGCTCTTCAGGGTGGGCGCATCGATGGTTTGTGTCACCTGGTGGATAGACCCCTGGACAGCGTAGCCAGGGACGGCTGCCACGGGCGCAACCAGGGGCACGGCTGGGATAGCCACGGTGTCGTCAGTAGGAGCCGCCACGCACCCCGCCACCAGCAGTGGAAGCAAAAACTGAAAAGAAACATTACACACACATTGTTAACACACGGAAATTCAGTTTCCTGTAAGTAGTCCCTAATTAGCATATATAATGCTAATGATATAAAACTGATCATATATATATATATATATATATATATATATATATATATATATATATATATATATATATATATATATATATATATATATATATTAGTACATACTAGAAGTGGGTTATCCGCGTTGCTTGGGTGATGGACACCACCTCTTCACTACATACTATCTTCATCACTGTAACTTAACAACCATCTTAACTTTACATCTTCCCTCTTCACCAACTTCCCTATCCTTCACTGCTTTCCCTCTCCTTTGTCACATTTCTTAAATTTTTATTTAGCGAAATTGGAAATGAATACGACGTAGTGTCATTTCATGCAAAGGACGGGGCAAGGGGCGCAACCCCCGACCGCCTATGACGATCCCCGAACTTAGACCAGTCACCCTGCAAAGTTTGGTGAGATTATTCCCAAGCGTAGGAGCTGGTCGGCCGAGCGGACAGCACACTGGATTTGTGATCCTATGGTCCTGGGTTCGATCCCAGGCGCCGGCGAGAAACAATGGGCAGAGTTTCTTTCACCCTATGCCCCCTGTTACCTAGCAGTAAAATAGGTACCTGGGTGTTAGTCAGCTGTCACGGGCTGCTTCCTGGGGGTGGAGGCCTGGTCGAGGACCGAGCCGCGGGGACACTAAAAAGCCCCGAAATCATCTCAAGATAACCTCAAGATAAGCTTTGTTATCCACTGAGGTGTATCGGAAGTTTGCCGTAGCAAAGCACGTCGTAAATATTATACATATACGTATACATATTGTACATATATGTAGTGAGAAATCATCTCAAGATAACCTCAAGATAGATAGCGTCTAGCCACCAACCCGAACATCAATTTGACTGACAATCATACATTCTCTTTCGAAGATAAAGCTCATGCACATGGCCCAACTCTCAAGTCAGTTAAGTTATAACGGAATATTTTAAGGAGACAAGAAAAGCTGTGAAGTAACATACAAGGGTTCACAGTGACTAACTGTAGACTGGCTCTAAGGCTACCGTCTGATAAAGTGATTATCAGTCGAAGGCGCTAATTCAACATGACTGTAAAACACTTCATTTCATATAGTACTCAAGATGGCGTTACGAGAAGAGAGAGACGTTAGAGAGGATATATTAAAGACATTCAATTCACGCAGGAGCTTATCTTAGGTAAATTGATTAATAGGACTCAATCGTCAATCAAATATAAACAAAAGCTAGGCATTCAAGGTGGTGTTGAACTGTGAGCCGAACACGACAACTTGAGCACTAAGATCAAGGTGGTGTTGAACTGTGAGCCGAACACGACAACTTGAGCACTAAGATCAAGGTGGTGTTGAACTGTGAGCCGAACACGACAACTTGAGCACTAAGATCAAGGTGGTGTTGAACTGTGAGCCGAACACGACAACTTGAGCACTAAGATCAAGGTGGTGTTGAACTGTGAGCCGAACACGACAACTTGAGCACTAAGATCAAGGTGGTGTTGAACTGTGAGCCGAACACGACAACTTGAGCACTAAGATCAAGGTGGTGTTGAACTGTGAGCCGAACACGACAACTTGAGCACTAAGATCAAGGTGGTGTTGAACTGTGAGCCGAACACGACAACTTGAGCACTAAGATCAAGGTGGTGTTGAACTGTGAGCCGAACACGACAACTTGAGCACTAAGATCAAGGTGGTGTTGAACTGTGAGCCGAACACGACAACTTGAGCACTAAGATCAAGGTGGTGTTGAACTGTGAGCCGAACACGACAACTTGAGCACTAAGATCAAGGTGGTGTTGAACTGTGAGCCGAACACGACAACTTGAGCACTAAGATCAAGGTGGTGTTGAACTGTGAGCCGAACACGACAACTTGAGCACTAAGATCAAGGTGGTGTTGAACTGTGAGCCGAACACGACAACTTGAGCACTAAGATCAAGGTGGTGTTGAACTGTGAGCCGAACACGACAACTTGAGCACTAAGATCAAGGTGGTGTTGAACTGTGAGCCGAACACGACAACTTGAGCACTAAGATCAAGGTGGTGTTGAACTGTGAGCCGAACACGACAACTTGAGCACTAAGATCAAGGTGGTGTTGAACTGTGAGCCGAACACGACAACTTGAGCACTAAGATCAAGGTGGTGTTGAACTGTGAGCCGAACACGACAACTTGAGCACTAAGATCAAGGTGGTGTTGAACTGTGAGCCGAACACGACAACTTGAGCACTAAGATCAAGGTGGTGTTGAACTGTGAGCCGAACACGACAACTTGAGCACTAAGATCAAGGTGGTGTTGAACTGTGAGCCGAACACGACAACTTGAGCACTAAGATCAAGGTGGTGTTGAACTGTGAGCCGAACACGACAACTTGAGCACTAAGATCAAGGTGGTGTTGAACTGTGAGCCGAACACGACAACTTGAGCACTTAGATCAAGGTGGTGTTGAACTGTGAGCCGAACACGACAACTTGAGCACTAAGATCAAGATGGTGTTGAACTGTGAGCCGAACACGACAACTTGAGCACTTATATCAAGGTGGTGTTGAACTGTGAGCCGAACACGACAACTTGAGCACTAAGATCAAGGTGGTGTTGAACTGTGAGCCGAACACGACAACTTGAGCACTAAGATCAAGGTGGTGTTGAACTGTGAGCCGAACACGACAACTTGAGCACTAAGATCAAGGTGGTGTTGAACTGTGAGCCGAACACGACAACTTGAGCACTAAGATCAAGGTGGTGTTGAACTGTGAGCCGAACACGACAACTTGAGCACTAAGATCAAGGTGGTGTTGAACTGTGAGCCGAACACGACAACTTGAGCACTAAGATCAAGGTGGCGTTGAACTGTGAGCCGAACACGACAACTTGAGCACTAAGATCAAGGTGGTGTTGAACTGTGAGCCGAACACGACAACTTGAGCACTAAGATCAAGGTGGTGTTGAACTGTGAGCCGAACACGACAACTTGAGCACTAAGATCAAGGTGGCGTTGAACTGTGAGCCGAACACGACAACTTGAGCACTAAGATCAAGGTGGCGTTGAACTGTGAGCCGAACACGACAACTTGAGCACTAAGATCAAGGTGGTGTTGAACTGTGAGCAGAATACAACAACTTGAGCACTAAGATCAAGGTGGTGTTGAACTGTGAGCAGAATACAACAACTTGAGCACTAAGATCAAGGTGGTGTTGAACTGTGAGCCGAACACGACAACTTGAGCACTAAGATCAAGGTGGTGTTGAACTGTGAGCCGAACACGACAACTTGAGCACTAAGATCAAGGTGGTGTTGAACTGTGAGCAGAATACAACAACTTGAGCACTAAGATCAAGGTGGTGTTGAACTGTGAGCAGAATACAACAACTTGAGCACTAAGATCAAGGTGGTGTTGAACTGTGAGCAGAATACAACAACTTGAGCACTAAGATCAAGGTGGTGTTGAACTGTGAGCCGAACACGACAACTTGAGCACTAAGATCAAGATGGTGTTGAACTGTGAGCAGAACACGACAACTTGAGCACTAAGATCAAGGTGGTGTTGAACTGTGAGCCGAACACGACAACTTGAGCACTAAGATCAAGATGGTGTTGAACTGTGAGCAGAATACAACAACTTGAGCACTAAGATCAAGGTGGTGTTGAACTGTGAGCCGAACGCGACAACTTGAGCACTAAGATCAAGGTGGCGTTGAACTGTGAGCAGAATACAACAACTTGAGCACTAAGATCAAGGTGGTGTTGAACTGTGAGCCGAACACGACAACTTGAGCACTAAGATCAAGGTGGTGTTGAACTGTGAGCCGAACACGACAACTTGAGCACTAAGATCAAGATGGCGTTGAACTGTGAGCCGAACACAACAACTTGAGCACTAAGATCAAGATGACGTTGAACTGTGAGCCGAACACGACAACTTGAGCACTAAGATCAAGGTGGTGTTGAACTGTGAGCCGAACACGACAACTTGAGCACTAAGATCAAGATGGCGTTGAACTGTGAGCCGAACACAACAACTTGAGCACTAAGATCAAGGTGGTGTTGAACTGTGAGCCGAACACGACAACTTGAGCACTAAGATCAAGGTGGTGTTGAACTGTGAGCCGAACACGACAACTTGAGCACTAAGATCAAGGTGGTGTTGAACTGTGAGCCGAACACGACAACTTGAGCACTAAGATCAAGGTGGCCGCATCTTGCAATAGATGACCACGCTAGTATAACCAAAAAACACAAGCAGGCTAAGAAAGTTCGACTCCACCGTCGTGATGACAAACCCGAAGGCGGCGCTGCGTGTATCACTGTAAGAGAGGTGCTGTAAGCCAAGGGGGGCAACGCACTCACCAGAGGAGTCATGTCGTCGGACTGGTGTCGTAGCTGTGGTCTGCCGTAGGAAGCTCTGCGGACGTTTATATACGAGGATTGTGGCATCCGTCCTTGTATGGTCTCGCCCGACCACACCCAGCTGACCACCTCCCTCTCCCTCCTACAAGAGCCCCACGCCTCTTGTGCTCCTCTAGACTATTAATTGCCCTAAACGCTATGCGAACTAGTGGCTGTAGGTATTGTAGATACTAGCTAAACTATCTTTAAATCCAACATTATGTTTGTAACTCATATTTAATGTATGTACCTTTACCTGAATACAGAATCTAAATCTAAATCTAATTGTATCTGTATTTCTTACTCTTCACTCTGCCTCCTTTTCTTTTCTCTGTTTTCCACTTGTCCGTCGGTTCTTCTTCCCACTGGCTTTATTTACTCTTGATCGCTTATTATTTTACCTGTTTATTCCCCCTCCTCAGTCTCTTCTGCTTCTCCATGTCTTTTCTTCGCCTCTTCTTCATACTCCAGTAGTCTTCGGGAAAGTTAAACTCAATAAATCTTCATTAGGAGATTGGAGACAATGCTCAAGGTTTGTTAAAGTAATTTTAAGGTATACCTCTTAGAAGTATACAAAGGTATATATTATTATTGAATGTATTATCGTGCTTGAGGTCGGCGATTCGAGCTTCTTCGTGCCCAGGGCCCAGATTCACGAAGCAGTTACGCCAGCACTTACGAACCTATACATCTTTTCTCAATCTTTGGCGGCTTTGTTTACAATTATTAAACAGTTAATGAGCTCCGAAGCACCAGGAGGCTGTTTATAACAATAACAACAGTTGATTGGCAAGTTTTCATGCTTGTAAAGTGCTTAATAAATGTAACCAAAGCCGTCAAAGATTGAGGAAAGGTGTACACGTTCGTAAGTGCTTCCGTAACTGCTTCATGAATCTGGCCCCAGGTGAATTAAATTATCAGAGGAGCTTGGTTGCTTTAGCTGTGAGGCTGAATGAATGGCGCTGCCCAATACTGTCACTATGGCGGTGTGTCCACTCACAGGATGAGTGGTGCTGCCCAATACTGTCACTATGGCGGTGTGTCCACTCACAGGATGAGTGACGCTGCCCAATACTGTCACTATGGCGGTGTGTTCACTCACAGGATGAGTGACGCTGCGCAATAAACTTGCCCCTCGGGGCAAAACTTATAACCCATCATGCCATGTTATCTATAATGACACTTTTAACATTTTAAAACTCTACATTAAATATGAATTAGCAAAATGTAAAAAAATACACACTTGATAACTAAATAATATTTTGTCTAACTTTGGATAACTAGACTTGTTATCCTAGACTTAGGATAACTAGCAAAAATTATTTACAAAGACTTGTACTTTGCATAATTAGTTATGTTGTGATTGTGATTGATAATGGTGATGACTCTTGATTACATGCTCACAATCAGTGACGTCACGTGATGATGAAAGAGATAATGCAATGACGATAGAGAATTATAAAGACTAAATTAAGGCTGAACTATACCAGTAATTTACTTCATATCCTTCTTCTGTACTCGAACAATACACATTATCTCTTCATGAATACAAACACTCAGCAAGAGAAATACAATTGGATACAATTCAATTAGTAACAAAATATCCTTAACATAACAAAAAGTGATTTTATGCTCTGCATTTATGCCACTTGTCTGAGTGGAGCCGCTTGGGATCATAGCTTCCTTGTAGCCACAAGATGAGCCGCTAGTGAGCTTAGTAATTCTCTCTTTCTCTCTCTCTCTCTCTCTCTCTCTCTCTCTCTCTCTCTCTCTCTCTCTCTCTCTCTCTCTCTCTCTCTCTCTCTCTCTCTCTCTCTCTCTCTCTCTCTCTCTCTCTCTCTCTCTCTCTCCTCTCTCTCTCCTCTCTCTCTCTCTCTCTGGGACAAGAGTGTGGAGGCGTGTGTGGGAGCAGGTCCCAGAGAACGGCCACCAGCCTGATAGTGTGGACGGTGACACAGGACCATCGCGGCAGTGAAGGATCATCGCTGCAGTGCACACAAACTGAATCACTGCTAGTTATTGGTGCTAGTAATGTGGCCCCACAACACACACACACACACAACAGCTTCCATAACCTCCACTCCTCGCTATACAGAAAGTGTACAAGACGGTTATACTGATTATTTTAACTGTGTATATTTGAAAGATTCCAAGTTCCCATTCTGCGTCATTCAGACGGAAGATCAGAGAAAGGGCCTTGTGTCTATGAAATATAATACTAATGTGATATAGATCAATGGGTGCTGCTCTGAATAAAATAGCTTCTATGTCCCTCTTCTCCCTCTCCTCTATGTTACTGTAGGTACGGATAGTACTAATTGCAAGGCCGACATTTGATCATATATGCAAGGTTCTAGCACGCGATCGATCCTCATAGGCTTTAGCAGTGCTTGGGGCTACGGGCCCACGCCTAGCCAGCAATTACAAGGTCTGGCAACAGCAGACCATGAAGCGAGGGCCGTCAGACCTCACCCTTCGCCAAGGCTCTGTGGCAGCTTCCGACTTCACTGGTGCCGAGCGAGTCCAAAATAAAAAAAACTGGCATGAAAACTTTTCTTCGGAACTTGGAAGAGATGTCGGTGGCGGGGACATTTGTGATGATGGATGGCTCGCTCGAGACGACTCATTGTCAGTCATCCTCCCAGAGAAAATGTCGGCGCTTCAAAATCAGTTGCCGTCTTCAAACAGACTCGCAATGTCGATCTTGGACGCCGCGAACGTCTCTGCCGAAGAATATTCTGGCGCATCAATTTGCGGCAGCTGGAGGATTGAACCATTGTCAGACGCGAAGTACTGGAAGGAATTGCGCCTTAAAGTTCAAGCCGGCATTGGGAAACCTGGACGGACTGAGCACATAGTCTCCCCGGCCCGGTGCCTTCTTTTGATAATTGCTCAGTTGTGTTCAGTCATGCATCGTATTGACCGTTTTCACACAAATGTCTTGTCGACAGGGAGGTACCACATGTAAGCCCGCGTTTCAATGTTGATGATTGGCGTTGGTTGATGGTGTTGGATGGTTGATGGTGTTGGATGGCTGAAGGTGGATGACCATCCATCATTGTAACACACCAGGTGACTCTCACTCCTCACCGACTATAACAGAAAGGAGGACTAAGCACAGCTTGAGTGGCTGTGTGGGATAAACATAGCGTATTGTTGTTCAATGTGCTTCAAATGCTCGTTCTTGCTCTTGAGTATGGTGGAGTGTGCTTCCCCTGTCCTAGCTGTCGCGAGCACAACCGAGGCATCAGTTCCAAACAACAGGCACCAGCCAATGGACGGACCTGGAAACCTGTCACAGTATAACAATCGCCACTCTGCCGGCTGTCTGTTTCCCACTGGAACGTGGACTCCTGGGATACAGTGGCTTGATTGGCAGCAAACCCAACCCCTCTCTCCTGCAGTTGTCTCTTACCTTCTCCCTATCTCCACCTCTCTCTCTCTCTCTCTCTCTCTCTCTCTCTCTCTCTCTCTCTCTCTCTCTCTCTCTCTCTCTCTCTCTCTCTCTCTCTCTCTCTCTCTCTCTCTCTCTCTCTCTCTCTCTCTCTCTCTCTCTCTCTCTCTCTCTCTCTCTCTCTCTACATCGATGTATTCGATGTAGAGGGGTCCACCTGTCTAAACAGAGCCCCAAGTGAGCGCCGAGGTGGAGGATCTCAGTGAAAAACGCTTTTCATGTTCTTTATTATTTATATTATTATTATTATTATTATTATTATTATTATTATTATTATTATTATTATTATTATTATTATTATTATTATTTGTGTGAACATTGTTAGTAATGGCAATAGTATTTTGGTTATTATTTTTCTACCACAGACGTGGCCAGACATTTACAATGCTAACCAGCATATATACATTTTCTTCTGTCCTCCATGGACAGGGTGAGAGATGTGTTAAACATATAGTTCAGGGATTTATTGAACAATCAACCACACACAAGGTGATTGTAGTGCTTTTAAAATGCTAATCTAACCTACATACATAAATACACAGATTTACGTCTGTCCCACATAAAGAGTGTTCGAAGTATGTTTTTTTTACATAGTGTCATTAATGTGCGTTTACATAGGTGAAATGTAAATCTGAGCAGCTGGTGGAAGTTGAGATAGCCAACTTGCTCTAATTCTGACGTTATTAAGGCCAGAAGTCTTGGGTGGGACAGCGATTCGGATTCGTAGTCCTGAGGGTCCGGGTTCTATCCCCGGTGGAGGCGGAGACAAATGGGCAAAATGTTTCTTGCACCCTGATGCTCCTGTCACCTAGCAGTAAATAGGTACCTGGGAATTAGACAGCTGCTACGGGCTGCTTCCTAGGGGTGTGTAAGAAAAAGGAAGCCTGGTCGAGGACCGGGCCGCGGGGACGCTAAACCCCGAAATCATCTCAAGATAGCCTCAAGAAGAGGCATTTAATCAGTTTAAACAGTTTACAAGCTTCGAAAGGTTGTAAGCCATGGTGGATGTTGTTATAAATAACAACCTCGTTGGGCTTTGGAGCTCATCAGCGGTTTCATAAATGTAAACAAAGCCGCCATGATTGCTGAAAGATGTACAGGTTTCGTAGGTGCATGGGTAGCTGCTTGGGGGATCCTGGATCCGGGCAGGGTCAAGGCAAATATTTCTAAGTTGTCACAATGAGTCATTTTTCTTCATTTCAAACAATTAAAATTTTTCTCTTCTTAAGCATATTAATAATTTTTTGTTTTGTTTTCGTCATTTTTTTTTGGGGGGGGGGAGGGGGGATCTTAAGCTTTGCTCAACACGAAGTTATAAAATATTTTTACCATTTTCTGGCTAACACGAAAATATGTGCATAATTAATACAGGAGTTTATGTAAATGGCAAACGTCGCCTGAGTAAAGATATTCCCAAACAAGAAAAAACTTGCTTTCATGTAATCTTTTGCTTGAGAGGCCAGCCAGGTAAAATTAAATTCCCGGGAATTCATCCATGATATTAAGATAAGCCTGGGTCCGCCTGCCCCCCCCCCTCTTAAACCCCCCCCCCCCTCTCTTAAACCCCCCCCCCCCACCCCCCCCCCCCCCCCCCACCCACCCTGGCCAGGTTCCTCCTCTCCACACACTCCTCTGGCCAATTGATGGCCCACATACCCATCTATACGTGAATTGGCCCCCCACACACCCCCTCCCTGGCCAGGAGTCGCGCGCCCTATCACAACATCAAAATATGTATAGATGGAAATGGCCGGTTGAGAAGAGAGTGTGAGAGAGAGGGAGTAGATACTTGGAGCAGTGAAGGAGAAGAGAGAGAGAGGGAGTAGATACTTGGAGCAGTGAAGGAGAAGAGAGAGAGAGGGAGTAGATACTTGGAGCAGTGAAGGAGAAGAGAGAGAGAGAGAGTAGATACTTGGAGCAGTGAAGGAGAAGAGAGAGAGAGAGACTGGAGCAATATAGTGTCGTCGGCCGGGCTGGTGGGTGGCCAGGTGACTACTGCCACAAACACTATGCAAATTCTTCATCTGCCGGCAGCGGAAGGCTTCAAACTTGTTTAACCACAATATCGAGCCCTGGAGGCGGACGGGAAGCTTCCTAACGCAAGCGTCATGATAAAGTTTTTCAAGCTCAAGTGCAACACATTCCTGCACTTAAGCAAGCCACGCATTCTCAAGTAGGAAATATACATATACATAGTCACCTTTGTCATGAATATCCAGTTGTTTTGAGAGTTTTGGTCGTAATAATATCACAAGGGATCATTCCTTCCGTGATTGGGCTGGTAGGAATGGTCTCTCTCTTGTGTAGGTTCCCCCTGACCATACCTCTCCTCACCCTCCTCCCTTCTCTCCTCATCCACGACTTCGTTCTCTTCCTCTTTCTCATCCTCACTCCTCCTACTCCTCCTCCTCCTGACTTTAATATCCTGCTGCTACATACAATATATTAGCAGGATTCCAGGAGGCCGGCTCGTAGGGGAGGACTCCTCCGGGCATCCAGCGAGCCTCTCATCTCTCATATAGCGAGGGTAACCCTTAATTATGCTGCTCCAGCACTCTGATGACGCTGCCTTGTGTCTCTCATGCTAACCATCAATATTTAAAGAGATTATATATATTTAAAATCAACCTACCCAGGCTTTGCGGCCCTGAGAGGTCACTACAGATCAACAATTGGAGCGCAACTCTCATAGTCTCTTGAGCCTACTGCTAATATATATATATATTCGCATTTCATGAGATTTTCTTAGTGTGATAGGAGTGTGTGTTGTTTGTGGTGTGTGTGTGTGGCGCCCAACACACCACTGTTGTAATTAATTATGTTCAGTTATTCTATATTTCACAGTATAGTAATATATTTGTCACGTTATATCATCCCAGTTATGTGTTCATAATTGCCGCCAATATTCTCCATCTGCTTGCAACAGCCCCCCCCCCTGCACCAGCTCCCCTGCACCAGCCCCCCTGCACCAGTCGCCCCCTGCACAAGCCCCCCCCCCCTGCACCAGCCCCCCCCCCTGCACCAGCCCCCTATGCACCAGCCCCCCTGCACCAGCCCCCCCCTGCACCAGCCCCCTATGCACCAGCCCCCCTGCACAGACACTATCCAAATGGCAGCAACACAAGTCCAGAGGCTAAAGAAACACGTCTAAGTAAGCATAACTATATTTATGCTATAACTAAATATACAATATTGGTTCACAGATATATATATACCAGCCCACGACTGTGAGTCACTATACGAGACTCACACTAGCCATCGCTGTTCACATCCTAAATCTAAATATCTCTAAATCTCTAACCTCCGGCTGCTGGCGCCTCTGATTTGATCCAAACGCAAACTGCTGCCCGTCAGCACGTGATGCTGGGCTCCCACGCCCTCACGAGACCTGACAAGACCGTCCAAAAATTGCACTTTGGGTCATCTCTCTGCATCGTCGCCTCTACTCCGAGTCGTGGGTGGCTCCCCTGGCCTTCCCTGACCAGTGACCGAGAGGTGCCAGCCCCACACTGCCCTCGAATCGATTTGTCCCACTCATAAACTCCTGCAGACGCTCCATAAACCACCTCCACTGCCAGTACTCTGAGAGACTGTTAACTAAATTTTACACAATCTGGGTTATCTTGAGATGATTTCGGGGCTTTAGTGTCCCCGCGGCCCGGTCCTCGACCAGGCCTCCACCCCCAGGAAGCAGCCCGTGACAGCTGACTAACACCCAGGTACCTATTTTACTGCTAGGTAACAGGGGCATAGGGTGGAAGAAACTCTGCCCATTGTTTCTCGCCGGCGCCTGGGATCGAACCCAGGACCACAGGATCACAAGTCCAGCGTTCTGTCCGCTTGGCCGACCGGCTCCCTATCGTACCGGGTACGATAAGAGTGAGCAGTGTGTCGCTGCTAGAGTGAGCAGTGTGTCACACTCTAACAACAAGGGTACCATACTACTTTCACTGCATTCGCGAACTTAGAATATCTGGAAAATGCGAATTACCATACAAGAAACAACTTCGGGCGCCTGAATGTAATATAACACAGAAGCTGGAAGAGATATGCCTGGAGAGACTTGGAGGCCATTACTCACCGGTCTGGGAGAGCACTAACTCACCACGAGCAAAGTGAGAGGACAGTTTGGAGGCAATATATGAGTGTCGTGATAAACTACACCATCCTCTCATATTTTTGCTTCATCCGGCTCCACCTCCCCCCCCCCTGGCGGTACCGGGCGGCTTCCTCATCAACTGCCTCGTCTAAATCCGGCCACTCCACAAATTTGTATTCCCCGAATTGTGAACAGAACACGAGCTGAATATTTAATAAGTGTGAGAGAGAGAGCGAGAGAGAGAGAGAGAGAGCGAAAGGGAAGAGAGAGAGAGAGAGAGAGAGAGAGAGAGAGAGAGAGAGAGAGAGAGAGAGAGAGAGAGAGAGAGAGAGAGAGAGAGAGAGAGAGAGAGAGAGAGAGAGAGCGAAAGGGAAGTGAGAGAGAGAGAGAGAGAGAGAGAGAGAGAGAGAGAGAGAGAGAGAGAGAGAGAGAGAGAGAGAGAGAGAGAGAGAGAGAGAGAGAGAGAGAGAGAGAGGAAGGGAAGTGAGAGAGAGAGAGAGAGAGAGAGAGCCACGCCACAAATCAGCTGCCTTCCTTACTGCTATCCTCAGAAAGCTACGACCATCTCCTCAAGTCGCTCATGCAAGTTTGAAGGGCTTACCCAACATTACCCTATTCAATAAGTGAACTGCTTGTGTTTACCCGTCATAATTTTCCAGGATCTTCTATTTGGTCAACATTTCAAGCGTGTTCTTCAAGAAAGCAGGTAATGGGTACACAGTGGATCCACAACCCGTCCTCTCTATCTTACTGGTCGCGTTGTTCTATGTTTTGGTATCCATTCTTACTAATACAAAAAGTAACGGCTCGCAAATATCTGCGTTTTCTATGGCTCTGACTCGATAGGTTTAGTGGGTTGCTTGGGTTCATGCTCTTTTGGTTATGTTAGGAGGAAGAGTTCTTACGGAACGGTCAATCAAGAGAATGGGCTACTTGTGACTAGACCACACATCAGAAGATGGAGAAACCACGACGTTTCAGTCCATCCTAGACCATTATCAAGTCGATAATGGTGTAACAGTAGAACTGTTAATGTATAAGGCAATAGAGCTAACATTAAAATTTGTCGTTTCATTAGAAGGTCGGTAGAGGGAGTTGGTAGTTCACCTGACTAGTCGGAAAAAGGTCATTAGCCAGAGATTAACGGATTAGCACAGCAGAAAATAAAATGGCTGTCTCCCTTGTATTAATTCTACAAGTGATGAATAATTCAATAAATACAGTAATTGTAGTAATAACAAATCTAGTTTAAGTATGAATGTTATGTTAACATGAATGTAGAGTAAAGATGAAGGTTCGTATGCTGTCACGGAGAAAGTGACGTCATTTAGAGTAGGGGGACTAGTTCTTAGGCCGCCTATGCTCTTGAGGTTATCTTGAGATGATTTCGGGGCTTTAGTGTCCCCGCGGCCCGGTCCTCGACCAGGCCTCCACCCCCAGGAAGCAGCCCGTGACAGCTGGCTAACTCCCAGGTACCTACTTACTGCTAGGTAACAGGGGCATTCAGGGTGAAAGAAACTTTGCCCATTTGTTTCTGCCTCGTGCGGGAATCGAACCCGCGCCACAGAATTACGAGTCCTGCGCGCTATCCACCAGGCTACGAGGCTCGGCTTGGGTCAAAGTCATGTGACCAAGGGGGTAACCACAGCCTACCATATTATTAATTCATAACGTATAAATTCTGGTCACTATTCAATATTGTAATTGGAAATAGCCGGGCTCAAGATGCCAATAGAATTACCACCAGTTTCAATAGGAATTCGACCATCTGGGTGACCAGTAAATGAGATAAGTTTGTTTAATTAACCCTGCTTAGTAATTGAGCCGTCAGAGCTGGGGGAGTAATATTAGCTAGCTTCAGTCTGGAAGACAGAGCAGGCTAGTTAGTGTGGCGTGGAGCATCTTGAGGTCACCATCTCACCCCCAAGTACCCAGAACAATATCAGGCTGGCTTAGAAATATTACGGTGAAGTGCTTAAGAGTCTGGTAAAGTTAATTCTCAATCATTTGCCTCAGTAGGAATATATTCAGTTTAGGGAGTGTGTGTCCTTTTATTATCATTTGATAAGCTTTGTTTTAATAAATCATGTTTAGTATTTATGGTATTTTTTTAGTTTTCCCATAAGAATATATATGATTGTGTTTGCCGTGAAATCCACGAGTCGGGTTTATGGGAGTGAGTCGGTATACGTGTTCCAAACAAGCCTATTCTATATTTAATCTCGGATATGTTCCCTTGTTTTCGATTTAATTCCACACTTAATGTAAATTCATACCTCCCTTTTCAATTAATTGGGGATTAACCCCCCCAAGAAATTCATGGTTGATTGATTGGTCCAAACCCCAATTAATGGTCTAGATCGTGTATGTTTGGTGGTGGCAGCTGAGAAGATCCCTGAGTTTGCCAGGGGCCCAGTACAGCGTCCTCGTGTTTGTAGAATCTAATGTTTTTAGTTATATCTAATGGTGTTAAGGACGTCAGAAATACGTATTTATGTCAAAAGTTACAGTATTACCTTTGTGGCACCGTTTAAAAACGTCCACAAACGTTCTGTGTTTGCTGGGTAGGCGATCAACCGTGGACTGAAGGCTAATAGTAGGGCTCTGGGGTCTCTAAGTATAGTTTTCTAAGGACAGGGTAGTGGACGAAGTAAAGACATTTCCTCCGTCTCCGTTACAATGGTACTCGATAATGGTCCAGGACGGACCGAAACGTCGTCGTTTCTCCATCTATTGATGTGTGGTTTGGTCATCAAACATTTGTTATACTCAAATTCTGTCAGTTGAAATGTAACCAATCACAGGCAAGTAGGCCTCTGACGTCATGCCAGACAGAGGAGCATCAAGCCATGCTCCCAGCAGCCTCAGTTATCCTCACAGACTCAGAGTAGAAGGACCTCGGCTAGGCAGCTATATACCTTGCTGTCTCGGTCAATAAATATATACAGAAGCGACTACTGTGTCTACATTCTACCCGAACAAGGCAAACGAATACATTGTTGGTCAGACATGGTCAGTCTCTTGCTAGAGAACTGGTTTCTTGTGTAGTAGGAGAGAGAGCAAGTAGTTTGTTGGCTGACCTGTCGACCAATGGCAAGTTTGTTTAGTCACAATTGATGTCAAAGTCATTGGAAATCCTTAAGTGCCTCATCATTTCTCACTAGTCAATCCCCATCCCCCCCCCCCTCTCTCATCCATCCTTGTCTTGTCCTACCTATGTGTCCTCGACGAAAAGTAGAAAATAATAGAGGCTTTCAGGAATGGATAATAGGTAGTAAATATTTAGTGACGGGTGTGGTAGGCTCGTAAGGAGTCAATGATGGCCAATTACTGTGTGTTTATTGGTAGTTCGCTTGCGGAGGGAGGCTGGTCTGTGACCGTCATCTGTTTCTACTTGGTATTCACTTATGTGGAGAGTTGTGTACACACACACACACACACACACACACACACACACACACACACACACACACACACACACACACACACACACACACACACACACACACAATTGGTGTGTAGCCGCTCATGCATCCCTTGTCTGTGTGTAGCTGTGCCATTGTCAGTGTTACAGTGCCATTGTTAGTCTTGCAGTGCCATTGTTAGTGTTGCAGTGTCATTGTTAGTGTTGCAGTGCCATTGTCAGTGTTGCAGTGCCATTGTTAGTGTTGCAGTGCCATTGTCAGTGTTGCAGTGCCATTGTTAGTGTTGCAGTGCCATTGTCAGTGTTGCAGTGCCATTGTTAGTGTTGCAGTGCCATTGTCAGTGTTGCAGTGCCATTGTTAGTGTTGCAGTGTCATTGTTAGTGTTGCAGTGCCATTGTCAGTGTTGCAGTGCCATTGTTAGTGTTGCAGTGCCATTGTTAGTGTTGCAGTGCCATTGTCAGTGTTGCAGTGCCATTGTTAGTGTTGCAGTGCCATTGTCAGTGTTGCAGTGCCATTGTTAGTGTTGCAGTGCCATTGTCAGTGTTGCAGTGCCATTGTTAGTGTTGCAGTGCCATTGTCAGTGTTGCAGTGCCATTGTTAGTGTTGCAGTGCCATTGTTAGTGTTGCACTCGCTTGTTCTTAGGGCTCCTTAGGGCTTAGGGCTTAGCGCGTCGTCACAGGTAGGCTGTTCCCCTTCATTGTGTACTGTCCCTTTGGTCTCCTATCTCCTAGTCCCATTTCCATAACTTTACATTTGCTCGTGTTGAACTCCAGTAGCCATTTCTCTGACCATCTCTGCAACCTGTTCAGGTCCTCTTGGAGGATCCTGCAATCCTCATCTGTCACAACTCTTCTCATCAACTTTGCGTCATCCACGAACATCGACATGTAGGACTCTACTGTGTGTGTGTGGGTGTGTGGTCAGTGTGCAGTGTGTGGTCAGTGAACACTGTGGGGTCAGTGTGCTGGGTGTTTCATTGTGTAGTATAAATAGTTATGTGCGTTTAACGTGTGGGTTCTTTCATGTTTCCCTGGGGGACCGTTTCCGTTTCACGTATTCATGCGAGCTCTTGTGTCTGGGGTGTACCGTGTGTGTGTGTGTGTGTGTGTGTGTGTGTGTGTGTGTGTGTGTGTGTGTGTGTGTGTGTGTGTGTGTGTGTGTGTGTGTGTGTGTGTGTGTCTGGCGTGTACTGGGTGTGTTCATGTTTGTGGGGTGTGTGTATACTATATGTGAGTTTGATACGTGTTGGTGGCGTGTCCGTTTGTGGTGTGTGTGTGCGCGCATGTCTTGGCCTCTTGTGTGTGTGCGTGCGTGCTTGGTGCGTGTCTGGTGCGGAAGGTAAGATGTCGTGCTGTGACACCTCGTTAGCTAATTACCTTGTGATGCACCTGTGCAGCCATGCACTCCTTCCGTAGCGCCTCTTTTGTTTTGAGTTTGTCAACCTTCCTGCATTTTTTTTAATACGTGTACGGGTTTAAGGTTTTATTTATACTGAGGGAGCTGTATAACTTCTTGTATGTGACTATAATGTTTTCTATATTTTCATGACTATACACATTTATACAGACAGCCATACACTCATGCTGATGGTATTTCCAACAAAACAAATGAGCTGAAAGAATGGATCGGTAAGATAGATCCTGATAACTGTTACAGACACAAAAAATAC